>NC_056742.1:9099540-9192040 GCF_019279795.1 Protopterus annectens
AAGGACAAAATGATTGACTTCAACAATTGGCTAAGCTTCTGGTGTCATTCTAAGGGGATCCAGTATTTGTCTGCCTGGGATGACATGCTCGACAGACCATGATGCTTTGCCAGAGATGGCATGCACCTGTCACCCTTAGGATTCCGTATACTGGCTAAGACTCTTGCCACCACTATAGTGCCTTTTTTAAGCAAGGTTCAAATGAGAAATTCACCACCGTAACAGGTACAAGCAAGCAAAATCTGAGGGTAATGCTACTCAATGCTAGAAGTCTAAACCTCAAAATGCACTCACTCGAGGCACTCCTTAAAATGGAGAACATTGACATCTGTGCAGTGACAGAAACCTGGTTCAAAGCTCCAGAGAGCACCCCTGCATTACCAGGCTACAATTCATACCACACCTTTTGGCCACCTAACCCAGAACAAAGCACTAAAGGCGGAGGCATGTCCATATTCATTAAGGATATCCACACCTCCAGGCTAGCTGCACAGCATAATGCATCCGAGATTATCCAAGTGCAACTAACTCTGGGCAAGACCGCAATCCAAACTGTAGCCTGCTACAGACCCCCCCCACCATGCCCCAGGATTCACACTCCTCATTTCTTGATACACTGGAAAGTATTAGGGTACAACCCAACACCCTAATAATGGGTGATTTCAACTACCCCACCATTAACTGGGAAAACTACTCATGTACCAACTCTTTTGCTAACGTTTTCTAGAATTCATAAATTCCAACGCCTTGGATCAACTTATTCACACCCCCACCAGGGTCAGCAATATCCTAGACCTGGTCATTACCAACATGGGAAACCGGTGTTCCACACCAGAGGTCAATTCCTCGTTGGTCAGATCCGACCACAAGCTAATCAGACTAGACATCCACATCCCACCCCCACCCCCATTTAGGGAAACCATCATAAAAAACTTCTCCAAAGCCAACTTCACACTTCTTAAGACAGAAGTGGCAAACTTCATGACACCCATGCAGACAGACAATAGAGGTATGACTGCCGAATCCTACACAAATGCACTTTATAAACACTTACATGAGTGCATGGATCATGCTATCCCTAATAGAACCAAGATGTTATCTTCCAAAAAAAGGAAGCCAATCTGGTGGTCCTCTGCCATAAACAAACTCTACAACAGAAGAAAGAAACTGTTGCAAAAAAGAGTAAAATCCCATGACTGGAGGAACTCCCTGGTCAACCTCAGTAAGAAGCTGAGATCCCTCATAAAATCCTCCAAAGCTAGTTACGAAAACAAAATTGCCACTGACTCTAAAGACAACCACAAAGCATTCTATAGCTATGTCAAGAATCTAAATGGAAACCCTCAGATCTGCTCTGAGTTACAGCACAATGGCACTAAATATACAGAACCAACTGATATTGCCAACATCCTAGCAGATAGGTTCAGTGCTAACTTTACCCCCCTCTCACCACCTAGAGGGCCCATCTCTATACCGGAAGAATGCAAAGTTCCTATAATCACGGCTGCACAGGTAAAAAACACTCTCCAAAGCCAAGAACACAGCATCCATGGGACCTGACAATATCCCAGGCTGTGTTCTACATGAACTACAGAATGAACTGGCACCCTACCTAAGTACCATGTTCAATCATAGCCTCACCTCAGGCTTTGTACCCACTGAATGGTGCACCATGACAGTTATCCCACTCCACAAAGGGGGAGCCACGACAGACCCCGGGAACTACCACCCCATTAGTCTGATGAGCCTGGTCTGCAAGGCCATGGAACGTATCATCGTGGAAGTCATAAACAAAGACATTGGTAATCTCCAAACTCTGGACCCTACCCAGTTTGGATTTGTAAAAGGCAGATCATGTCTCCTAAACCAGGGTAAAATGGTTCACACAGCTTATCTAGATCTCGCCAAGGCTTTCAACACCATCCCCCACTCTGGAATTATAGATAAGCTCACTAAACTAGGTATAAATCCCTATGTCACAAGATGGGTTGCCAACTGGCTCACAGACAGAACCCATACTGTGAAAGTAGTGGATTCCAAATCCAACATCAGACCAGTGACAAGTGGAGTACCACAGGGTTCAGTCCTGGGTCCTCTCCTGTTTGGTATCTACTTCTCTGAAGTGCAGGCCAACACAGAAGGTCTTTGGCTAACAAAGTTTGCAATAACTGCAAACTAGGAGCCATAATCGAAACTCCTAACAATGTGGAAAAACTACAAAAGGGCCTCACTGAGACAGATACCTGGTGTCAAAGCCATGGCCTGAAGCTCAATGCCGAAAAGTGTATTGTCATCCCCTTTGGTAAAAACTCTGTAGTCTACTTAATGCTGAAAATGTGATAAGAGACCTTGGGACACAGGTGGACAGTAGTCTCTCCTTTGAAAATCACATCGCCACAGTGGTCAGGAAATCCTTCTACGTGGCTCATCTCATCACAAAAGGATTCTCATCCAGAAAAAAAGAGGTCATTGTTCCCCTTTACTCATCACTCATTAGACCCATTATAGAGTACAACGCCCCTTTTGGTATGTACCTCACAAGACATCTACAACAACTGGAAAGACCACAGAAATACCTCACAAAGAGGATTACTGGCCTCAAACAGATGCCCTATGCAGACCGTCTCAAAAAACTACAGCTTTACTCCATCGCATATCGCCTACTCAGGGGCGATCTCTGCCTAACATACAAAGCTATGTCAAACCCAGAGCTGTTGGACATGCTCCACATAAAAAAATCCCAATCCCTCCGAGCTACACGCTCTAGGGACCTAAACCTTGTCACCACAATAAACAGAACATGCTGGAGGGATAGATTCCTGTCCCAGAGACTTCCCATACTCTGGAACAGACTACCTATCTATGTCAAACAGAGCTCCTCATTAGCACTCTTCAAGAAAAATCTTGATGATTGGATGGGAAATGGGAAATTCACCCCAGGGATCACTTCTGTGGCTCTGCTCGACAGGGACACAGGAAAATAATTTTCTTGGGTGGCAAAAGCCAGGGTACATTTTTTGGCTAGGCTTGTATGGGCCCTAGGGCTGATAACCTAGTACCTACCTATGAACCTATGAACCTATCTAGCTCACTGTTTAGTATGTACAAAATTCTATGTTGGTAAAACTGATTGAGCACTGAGAGATAGAATTAAGGAACACTATTACCACATAAGTAATAGTGATACACTCAGAGCCTTGGCTAAACATACTGTAGACACTGATGCCTCTCATTTGTTCAAGTTTATGGTAAGAGGATGTGTACATGAAAATACAAGGAAAAGGGACATCAGAAATCAAACTGAACAGTTGAAAGCCAAATGGATAGTTAGACTACGAGGAGACTATGGACATGGCCTGAATGACATGATACCATTAAGACTGAAGCTTAAAGCCAGACCACTGAATAGGAAGTAATCTGGCATTTACTTATTTTGAATAATAACAATTCTTAAATATAAGTACATGTTTTTTATTTATTTTTTTATTATTTTAAGTCATCATTTTCTTTTGGCTGTTCCCATTAGGGGTCGCCACAGCGGATCATCTGTTTCCATTTCTTCCTGTCCTCTGCATCTTGCTCTGTCACACCAACCACCTGCATGTCCTCTCTCACCACATCCATAAACCTTATCTTAGGCCTTCCTCTTTTCCTGTTACCTGGTAGCTTCATTCTTAGCATCTTTTTCCCAATATACTCAGCAACCCTCTTCAGCACATGTCCAAACCAACGTCTTGCCTCTCTGGCTTTGTCTCCAAACCTTCCAACCTGGGCTGACCCTCTAATATACTTATTCCTAATCCTGTCCACCCTCGTCACACCCAGTGCAAATCTTAACATCTTTAACTCTGCCACATCCAGCTCTAACTCCTGCCTTTTTGTCAGTGCCACTGTCTCCAACCCATATAACATAGCTGGTCTCACTACCCTCTTGTAGACCTTCCCTTTCACTCTTACTGGTACTCGTCTGTCACAAATCACTCCTGACACTCTTCTACACCCACTCCATTCTGCCTGTACTTTCTCCTTCACCTCTCTTCCACACTCACCATTACTCTGAACTACTGATCCCAAGTATTTAAACTCATCACCTTCGCCACCTCTACTCCTTGCATCCTCACCATTCCTCTATCCTCCCCCTCATTTTCTATTAGTTTAGGTACATTTACATATATATGTAACTTTTTATTCCTTGTTGGATGTTTATTATTCAGTATTTATATATAAATATATTGTACTGAACATTTTTAGTAATATGTCTTTAAGGAAACAAAGTTTTTAGTCGTGATCTTTTTAGTTAGTATATATAATGAGTAAAGAATTTTAGTTGTGAAATGCATCTGATGAAGTAGCTTTGCTATGAAAGTGCTTATGCTTTTACATTTTGTACATTAAAGATGGATTTATTTTGGAAGCCTTTGGTTGTCCTTGGATCCTTCTGTGTATTTTCTGTGTTTTGTGACTTCTTAAGTGGACCCAAGTTCTGGTTTTGGTTGGTGGTTGTTGGTTTTTGCTTTGTCCAGTGTATATTGTTGATAGTGAAGAAAGGGAAATTCTCATTTTCTCCACTATTATAACATCTCAGGACTGAAGTAGTATCAGGGGGTGCAGGGAGCTTGTCCCCCTGCGGAAAAAAAACAGTATTTTGCATGTTTTCATTTTATTTTATGGATTTTGCTGAGTTCAGCTGGCCATTCTTTGAATAGCTGAGTTGCTTTGGATGACATGCATTAGTCAACAGCAGACAAATCAGTGAACTAAACTGCATGAAGGGAAGGAGAAGGTGCCAAAACAAATGAAGAGGAAAGAGAAGGAGGAATTTGCAAAGGAGGAAGAGGATCAGTTACTGCATGGTATGCTGTAGCAAAGAAAAAATGTTTAAAAGTCTATTATATGACACTTAGCCACCAGAGGATTTGGGTGTGTAACACAAGCACAGGACAGCTGTGTGAGCGATTGCAGAATAAAGATAGGCATTAATGATTTGTAGCGTCCTACTCTCTGGGGTTTCATTCCCATTCCTACATACTTCTCAACTTCTTAGCAGTTGTGGCTCCAGGTGCCTTTTCTTGTAGGGGCACAATAATGGCACAGTAGCTGGTGGGATAAGAAGGGTATGTGAAGACAACAAAAAAAAAACACCATCCCAATAACGTATTATAGAATACATAATATATGGTAGCAACTCGCCCATAGTCCATCATTAAAAATGAAAGACCACTTCCTTATGAAAACAATGAATGCTATAATCTTACCACAGAAAAACTGCCAACATGTCATGTTCAAGGATTATGGTTTGGATGAAGTGTTAGTATGTTACAGTGTAACAAGTCAAGGGTTTAGTCACAAATACAAGAGAGGTGGGAACTGTCATGCTAATGACACTTGCGCCTCAGTAGAAAGAGAAAAATATTATATAAACCAATTTCAAAAACAGAAAGTCTGATTTATTTTTTTCTCTGCTGCAGTGCAAGGAAATATTTTTAAACAAACACAGCACATTTTGCCAGCATTCTAGATAAAAACTAAGATTCATTGTTATAACACAGTCAGAAACCTCAGTAATAAACAAACCTTTACTTCCATGTTGCTCCAGATCAACTGGGATCCACTTAATATGTTTCCTCTTGATGAAGCAGTAAACACATTTAACTCAGTATTTCTAAATATTCTGACACAGCAAGCACCATTAAGAACCAAAAGAGTTAAAAAGAAACTAGTCGCTTGATTAACTAAAAAGAGAAAATAATTCATGCAACTTAGAGATAGAGCCTGAAAGTCATGGCGACAAACCAAGCATCTCTGCAGCTATATAGACAGATAAGAAACCATATTAAACAATGCATAAAACAGGACAAAAAGTGCTTTATAGCAACACCCAAAATTCATCATCAAACAGTCAAAAAACTTCTATAAATCAGTAAATACATTGCTCAGTCCTGGAAAATCAACCCATCTCAGCCCATCCCCAACCAATAGCCTCTCAAAGCATTGCTTCACAGTTTAACTCACATATTATAAATATAGTTAACTTCCCTCATACAAAACAGAACTACTACAAATCCAGCAATCCCACTGCAATCACTGAAGCCATCACAATCCTTCACAATCACTCTAGTGCCAACACCTAAAATTACAAAATACCTACACTCCCTTAGGACAACAACCATGGTCCCTGACCAACATCTATCTGAACACCTCAAACTCTCTACAGATAGCCTTGTATATCATGTCTTCATTACAATAAATCACACCATCCAAGAAAAATATGCCCCAACCGTATGGGAAAAATCCTATATTAATACTGCTCCATAAACGCATTTCATCAACTGAGCTCACAAACTGTAAACAACTGTTATTCTCTCACCCTTATCCAAAATTTTGGAAAGATGCACTCACTCAACTCACTGCTTATATCACTTCTTATAACCTCATCTCTCTCTCGAAGCATGGTTTCAGACCCAATCACAGTAAAATAACCACTGCCCATCTAAGGTTCACAGATATAAAAAAAACAATAAAAATGCAGGTCTTTTAACCTCAGCCCTATTTCTGGGACTATCCAAGGCATTTCACACAGTCAGCCATCAAATTCTCCTAACTAAACTTTCTTCCTATAAACCATCATCTGCCTCACTTAACTTGTTTCGTAGTTACCTCACTAATAGGTCCCAAGCAGTGAAATGTCAAAATAATTTCTCCTCTTTCCTTCCTAGATCCATTGGAGTCCCACAAGGCTCTATCGTAGGACCATTACTGATTAACTTATTTATCAACAACCTAAATACAGCAGCCAAAAAGGCCACCCTAGTACAATACACTGACAGCTCCACTCTAATTTGTGCTGCTAGGACACTACCCATGCTCCAAACACTCACCCACAAATCCTTCTCCTCCAGGGAAGCCTGGCTCGACAACTCACAACACTTCCTGAATAAAAAAAAAATAATAATAATAAAAAATGCTACTGTCTACCCCCAACTCTCTCTCCTCTCAGAAAGGTACTTTTAATATGCTGTCATCCAACAAGACCATTATAGAACTGGTATCCCACACCAAACTACTAGGTGTGATTATAGACGATGACCTAAAATTTGATCTCATCCATCAGCAAGTCATACTGATGACACATCAAAAGGTAGACTGCCTTAATAGAGTAAAATACTACCTTACTGACTCCAACAGAGAAAACATAGCCACTTAATTTCTTCTCCTCACTGTTCTCCTATCCTAACCAATCTCAACTCCTCTCTATCAGCCAAGCAAGAACACTATTACAATAAAGTAGGCAAAATCACAATCAACCAACAATATAAATCACAGCTCTACCTCTCTCCAAAACTAAAAGATGATCCAAAGTAAATAATTCTTCATTGTACTCGCATTAAATTACAACCTTCAAACTACTGCACAACCCTGACAAATTCCCATCTATTCACTCCATCATTCAACCTTACACTAATACGAGACTTATAAGCTACAATGGCCAATCATTACTGTCTATAACTAAACCTAGCAACAATGCAGGATACTCCCTGTAGTCACACTGTGTTGTTAATAGCTGGAATACCATCCTACTCCACTTAAGAATGGTCAGCAACCTGAAAGATTTTAAAATGCCAACTAAAGCAACACCTGATTGATAAATGGCTCTACACCTGCACTATCCCTGATTAAATGGCTACTAAAATAGCTATTTGAATTTGTGTCGTAACTCTGCTGCACAAAACTTAATGTATTATTATCACAGCTATACCCTCCTCTGTCATTTCATCTCCTTTATCTTTGTCTCCTCTCCTTCCTTTCTTTGGGCTGTTCTAACTCTTTATCTTTTCTTCCTATGTCCTAGATTTTTGAAGAAGTCTTCATAGCAACAAATACACTTACTTAAAACCTGACAATCTATGCATATATGCATTCTGGTGTATTGCATTGTGTATATCTCCCTCTACTGATATATATATATATATATATATATATATATATATATATATATATATATATATATATGGATCTACTTTTCTTTGCTGAAATTGCATTATTTCGAAAAAGAAAAGTAGAGGACCACTTACGTGAAAGTTCACTTTTGTGAATATCAGTTCAACAAAGTGATAAACACAAAAAGGAAACACAAAAACAGTGTTTTGCAGGGGGTCAAACCCCCCCTGCACCCCCACAACCCTGCTACATAAATATACTAACTACGACATCGCACTACAGTGGGGGAAACAGGTAAAGTCCTTTTCCCCACTGTAATGTGCTTGGGCATTGCAGTGTTTCCTGTTTCCTTTCTTATTGGTTCGAAAAACTGATATTCGCGAAAGTGTACTTTTGTTTAAGTACACTTTCGTGTAAGTGGTCCTCTACTTTTCTTTTTCGAAATAATGGAATTTCAACAAAGAAAAGTAGACCCATATATAGATATATATATATATATATATATATATATATATATATATAGAGCATGTATATATAATATATATATATATATATATATATATTTATATATATATATATATATATATATATATGTATATATATATATATATATATATATATATATATATATATATATATGTGTGTGTGTGCATGTGTCTACTTCATTTGCCCTAACTTCCAATTGACTGACCCCATTTGACTGAAATTTCATTTGACTGACACTTCATTTGACTGACAAGTATTATTGGCAATCTCCAGAGCACTGTAAGGCAAGTAAATGTAATATGTCCCCTTTCCCACTGTAGTGTGACCCTGGAGTTAGAATATATAGTTAGGGGGGGTGTGAGGGGCACAGCCCCCCACAATGGGGGGTGTGGGGGGGGCAAAGCTCCCCACTTAATTTCATATTATATTGTTTGGTTTTGCTTTAATATTGCTTAGTAAAACCCACACCCCCCTAACTATATATTCTAACTTCAGGGTCGCACTACAGTGGGGAAGGGGGCATATTCCATTTACTTGCTTTACAGTGCTCTGGAGATTGCCAATAATACTTGTCAGTCAAATGAAGTGTCAGTCAAATGAAGTGTCAGTCAAATGAAATTTCAGTCATTTGGTCTCAGTCAAATGGGTGTCAGTCAATTGGAAGCTAGGGCAAATAAAGTAGACCCATATATATATATATATATATATATATATATATATATATATATATATATATATATATATATATATTCATATACAACCCATGTAACTGCTACTTTTAATTTAAACTGTTTGAAAATGATTTAACTGATGTAAAATATATCTGAATAATGGAACTGTTGCTGTGTAAAAGATGAAGAAATGCAGATAATGTCCATGATATCTGTATAATGGGATTTTTTCCCAGGCCTCCACTGAAAAAGGAACTGCTCAGACAGAGTTTCCTGGTAAACAAATGCCAATAAATAAACAACATTTTCTCAATGCAGGCAATAATGAATAGCAAAGTAGCTTAAATGTTTATTAAAAGTCTAGCAGAAGCCAATAGTGGTCAGTTAACAACTTGTGGATAACAATGATAGTTTAACACCTAAGGAAAATTGTTAAGGAGGGTCTGTCAGCACTTGGACTAGAAAATGAAAACTTTAAACATGCAGTTCAGCTAGTTTATTTTGTTAAGCGTTTACAATTATTGCTAAACAGGTAATTCAAGCAAAAAGTGAAAATGAATATAGGTTTCAGAAGCTGTGCAAGATGCTTGGACTCACACTATAGCCATTCTGTTTACATGGAATTAAAAAAAAAAACTATGATTTCCTTATGTCTAGTATGACTCCTATAAAGGGGACTTGAAGTGAATTCTAGGAGAAAAAAAACTCCAAGATCACTCTACAGTGTTCTTTGAGATATAATAAATATAACCACTTAATGATTCTGATACATTTAAATACTCAATGTATAACAATATAATGAAATAAATGAGATATTGTAGCCACCATAATTTATTTATTTATTTATATGTTTTTGTTAGTTGGGTTAGTCTCATTAGGCCATTAACTTCTTTACATGGGAGACCCAAGATGGTAAACACACTGACTAGGGGAAATTTGTTCAGGACACCTGGGAATAAACAGAATAAAGAGAAGAGTAAAAGTTTAGGAGATAATGGGAAAATAGGAGATATTATGTTTAGTAAGGAAAATATTTCAGTTTTGGGTATACAGTTTGGTAAATCAGACATAAAGGAACAAGAATGGAAAAAAATAATGGGAAAAATGAAAGTCACATGTAATGTTTTAAAAATGTATACATGTGCAGGAGTGCTTGGTTAACTCTAGAATATGAAAGAGAATTATATAACATTACATTTCCTTTTATATGGGGATGTTGTCTGAACCCAGTTAAAAATGTATAGTGTATATATCTAAAGAGGAAGGAGAACTGGATTTAATAAACCCAATAGTATCTGTATCACCATTAAACTTGCATAGGATAATTGAAAGGATGAAAGAAAATCGCAATGAATTAATTAACAACATTTTAAGGGACAAATATAAAAAGAATCTTAAGAGAGAAATATAAAAAAGAATGGGAAATGTTTTGAAGATTCAAAAGACTTAGAGAATGTAGGAATAATGAAATAAGGATATATTAAGAAAAATACTACTATGGAAAATTAATTTTAGTGCAAGAGAAAGGTAGAGGAAGTTATACTATAAAAATATTATGTATAAATTTTATAATATTTATCCATGGAATGATTTAGAAGTAGAAAAAGTCATGGCTATAAAAGGAAAAATGAAAAGATGTAAAAAAAAGTGTTGGAATGTCAAGATTATTTATTGATATATATATATTTTTTTGAGGCTGATGATAAAAAAAAATACCCGCAAAAGACCACATGCCTTATAAGAAAAAGGAAGAAAGAGCGTGTCATTTCTGTAAAGAAGATGAAACTGTTGAACATGTTTTTTTTAATGTAGGATTGTGGGCAAATTATGGAAGAAATTAGGAGAAATTGATTATTTTGAAGATATAAAAAAAATAGAATATATTCATATGGATAATATTGAATATGCTTATTATACGGTTAAAAATGAGGAATATGTAAAGAAAACAGACAAGAAAATGTTTCATTTAATTTGATATGGATTATATGGAACCACACATCGAAATAAATATTCTTTAATTGAAAATGGGATTTGGTGACAATGTTGGAAAAAATAAGATTTTTGTTGTGGAAATTAGAGTGGGAATCAGAAAATCAACAAAAGCATTAATATGTAAGAAAAGTATTTATGTGTAAATAATAATGTACATAATCTATATATTTTTATTATATTGTAAATTAATTTTTAATAAAGGAACCCTACTCTTTGGAGCTGCTAAGGGAAACAGCAGCATGGAAAAGGAGAGAAAAGCTATAGTGAGTTTGGAGGTAGAACTTTAGAATTTGGAGAACAATTTTTATAATTCCACCTAAAACACGGCTTTTCAGTGCTTCTGTGGATCCCTAGTGATATCTGCATTGCTTACTGTACTTATTTCCTTGTTTCACTTGAAAGAAAGTTACTGTTTGTCGTTTTTGCATTTAAGTTACATGTAACACATTGCATTTAAGTTACCTGGCACTTGCTCACTAAAGCAATTATATAAGTCAGCACTAAAAAATTAAAAGCACTACACCCTCACATACTCCCCTTGAGTACCTTGTGCCCCATTGGCCCTTTTTTCAATTATAAAGGAATTCCCAATACTATTCTAGCATGTCCAAAGGTCAGTTGCCAATCTCCTCTCCGGTCCAGCTGGTGAATCTGGGAATCTTGAGGCAATGTTACAACTGCCTCATGTACACAGAAAACCCTCTCCTCCTCCCAACAAATTCCAATACATGTAAGAGATGCAACCATATAGCCAAACTGGAGGCTAAGCTCTCTCAACTCAGTACTGGCGTAACCAGTCAGGAGGAGAAGGAAACCACACTCACTACAATTCCAGTCCCACATAGACCTACCATGACAGCAAACCAAACACATAAACACACAAAAACATACTCGGAGGCTCTAAATAAAAATCTGCCTAAGCAGCAGAGACCTCCAAAGCAGACACCCAAGCAACCGCTACCCCAAAACAAAACACATGCAACAGATAGCTCACAAAGCCAATGTGCCGAACAGTCACAGCCCTTAAGGCTAAACAACACACCTGATACACTTGTAATAGGTGACTCTATCGTCAGGCACACTGACATCCCGCTCACCAGGCTGAACAAGGAGAAGGTCACGGTGAGCTGCCTGTTGGGCACTAGGATCCACCACATAACACAAGCACTCAGGTCACTCCAAGGCAAGTACAAATATGACTCGGTCATTGTCCATGCTGGTGTGAATGACCTGAGACGTACCTCCCTGGACTACATGAAAAGAGACATAGAAAAGCTCTCTGAGCATGTAGCCCAGGCCGGTATGACCCTGACCTTGAGTAGCATCTTACCCTCACCAAGAATGATGCCACAATATGAAGACAAAATGATCAATTTCAACAATTGGCTTAAGTATTGGTGTCATTCAAAGGGGATCCAATGCCTGTCAGCCTGGGATGACATACTCGACAAGCCACGATGCTTCGCTAGGGACGGCTTGCACCTGTCACCCCTGGGATTTCGGATATTGGCAAAGGCTCTTGCCACCCCCATAGTGCCTTTTTTAGGCAAGGCTCAAAAGACAAACCCACCTCCATAGGTATCACAAGGGATAAGATACTAAGAGTAATGCTACTCAACGCCAGAAGTCTAAACCTCAAGATGCATGCACTCGAAACTTTCCTTAGCATGGAGAATATCGATATCTGTGCAGTAACAGAAACCTGGTTCAAGGCTCCCGAGAGCACCCCAGCACTGCCAGGTTATACCTCATACCATGCTTTTCGGCCCCAAAACTTGGACCGAACCACAAAAGGAGGGGGAGTATCAATATTTGTCAAAGATACCCACACCTCCAGGTTGGTGGCACAGCACGAAGCATCAGAGACTATCCATGTGCAACTAACAGTGGGTAAAACTGCCTTCCAGTTTATAGCCTGCTACAGACCACCCTCCCAAACCCAGGAACCCCACTCGGCCTTCCTGAGAACACTGGAAAATATGAAGGTCTCTCCAAACACCATTATATTGGGCGACTTCAACTACCCAAACATAGACTGGGAGCATTACTCTAGCTCCAACACCCTAGCCCAAAGGTTCCTCGAATTTATAAACTCAAATGCTATGGAACAACTTGTTACCAGTCCCACAAGAGGGGAAAACATACTGGACCTGATCATCACCAACATGGGGACTCTATGCTCCAGTCCAGAAGTGTATCCCTCACTGGTAAGATCAGACCATAAACTAATCTCACTGGATATTCACATCCCGACCCCACCCCCTGCCCAGAAAACCACAGTGAAAAACTTCTCTAAAGCAAATTTCACACTCCTCAAAACCGAGGTGGAATCCTTCAAATCCCCCGAGCCTGTGGAAAATACGGCCCAGACTGCAGAATCCTTTATAAACGCATTCTATGAACACCTTCAGGAATGCATGGATCATGCAATCCCAAATAAAACCAAGACCCAATCCTCCAAAGGCAGACGTCCTGTCTGGTGGACCCCAGCCATAAACAAACTATACAACAAAAGGAGGAAGCTACTACATGATAGAGCAAAATCCCAAAAAGGGAAGGCATCACTGATCAGTATTAGCAAAAAACTACAGGCACTCATAAAATCGTCTAAGGCCAGCTTCGAGAGAAAAGTTGCACAGGACACTAAGGATAATCACAAGGCTTTCTTTAGTTATGTTAGAAACCTGGGTGGGAATTCCCAGATATGCTCAGAATTAGTCCAAAATGACAAAAAATACATCGAACCCACAGACATTGCCAACATCCTAGCTGACAGGTTCAGCGCAAACCCCCCCCCCTCCCCACCAAAAGGACAAATATCTATCCCAGCAGAGTGCTGCCCCCCTGACATCTCAGATGCTCAGGTAAGAGCCGCCCTCTCCAAAGCAAAAAACACAGCATCAATGGGACCAGACGGTGTCCTGGGCTGCATCCTACATGAACTCCAAGAAGAGCTAAACCCAAACATAAAACTACTGTTCAATCTCAGCCTTACTACAGGATATGTACCCAAAGAGTGGCGTACAGCAACAGTGGTCCCTCTCCACAAAGGTCAACGGATCCTGGAAACTATCGCCCCATAAGCCTGACTAGCTTGGTCTACAAAGCTATGGAAAGGATCATCATGGACCTCATAAATAAAGATATTGGGGACCTACAGACACTGGATCCTACCCAGTTCGGCTTTGTTAAGGGCAGATCCTGCCTCTTAAACCTGGTCGATTTCTTTGAAACAGTCACCAAGGCCATTGACAAGGGGAAGGTGGTCCACACAGCCTACCTGGACCTCACAAAAGCCTTCGATACAATACCCCACTCGGGCATTATAGATAAGCTCACCAGCTTAACTATAAACCCCTATGTCACTAGATGGGTTGCAAACTGGCTCAAGGACAGAACCCACATGGTTAGAATTGCTGGAGCCATGTCAGACTCCAAACCAGTTACAAGTGGCATCCCACAAGGCTCAGTCCTGGGACCTCTTTTGTTCAGTATATATTTCTCGGAGATACAGGCCAACACGGAAGGACTGTGGCTGACCAAGTTCGCAGATGACTGCAAACTGGGCACCATAATCAACTCTCCAGCTGACACAAGCATCCTCCAAAAGGGCCTCATAGAAACAGACAACCGGTGCCAGAGCCATGGCCTCAAGCTAAATGACAGAAAGTGTATAGTCATCCCCTTTGGCAAAAACAAAGTGCCCACAAATTACCACATTAAGTACAGAAGAAGTAATTAGGGACCTGAGGACCCAAGTTGATAGCAATCTCACATTTGACAACCACGTGGCCAAAGTGGTTAGAAAAACATTTTATATAGCCCACCTAATCATGAAGGGATTCACATCTAGATCAGGGGAGGTCATCGTGCTTCTTTACTCATCCCTCATCAGGCCCATAATTGAGTACAATGCCCCTTTTGGGATGTACCTTACCAGACACCTGCAGCAACTGGAAAGACCCCAAAAGTACCTCACCCAGAGGATCAAAGGGCTCAAACAGATGCCATATGCTGCCCGGTTAAAGAAACTCCAGCTCTACTCAGTGGCATACCACCTGCTCGGAGGCGATCTGTGCCTGACATATAAAGCCATGTCCAACCCGGAATTAATGGACATGCTGCACCTCAGAAAATCCAAATCCCATCGAGCTACGCGCTCGAGAGACTTGAACCTCATCACTGAAATAAATAGGACATGCTGGAAGGACAGATTCATAACCCAGAGGCTCCCTTCACTCTGGAATAAAATCCCAGTCCAGGTTAGGCAGAGTCCCTCATTGACTCTCTTCAAGAGGAATCTTGATGAGTGGATGGGAGATCGTAGGTTTACCCCGGGTATCACTTCTGTATCACTGTTAGACAAAGGCACAGTATACTAACCTCGAAAAAGGGCATAGCAAAATTTATTTAAAATGGGTGGCGAAAGCCAAAAACACTCTGGCTAGGCTTATAAATGCCCTAGGGCAGATAGCCTAGTATGAACCTATGAACCTATTTGTTCAATATGGAGCATCAGAATATAAACAAAGATTCCTCGTGGTAGACTATATAAATGAGCAGTGTCTCAAGGGAGGAGGAAGTGCCTAAAACTCGAAGTTCTGTTTTTGAGATCACAGTAGAGTGAAGATTGGGATATTTGCCCTTTCCTCACTGTAGTGCGATCTCAGAATTGGAATATATATTTAGCAGGGGTTGGGGGGGCACAGCCCCCCACAATATGGAGTTCGAGTTTTGGCATTTTCACTCTTTTGAGCATTCGACATTTTACGTCTTCGATTATATGATATAGGCACAATGTAACCAATGTGGGGAGAAAGGACATACAGCAAGAAGGTGTATACCTTAATGCAGGTTGTATAAAAAAGGACAATTTTTGAATGGATTTCAGGAGCAAACAGTAAATAATGCGAAAAGAGGGAAAAGGAAGAAAACATATAATGAAGGACAACAAGGGGCTAGGAGAGAGGTTAAACTAGGTAAAGAAAAAACTGTAGAAGAAGAAAGAATTCTAAAGGGGAAAATGAGGGGGAGGGAGAAAAAGACAGAGTGCATGCAGGAAGAGACATCAGGAGAAGGAATTAAACACTAATATTCTTTTCAAGTTATAACCAGTGAAAACTCTTGGTTCTGAGGATCAAGGATTATTTGTATATAAACTCAGGAAAATACACAGTTGAGGGAAAAAGTAAAAATAAGAAAACACAAATTTAAAAATATTTTCCTTAAACTTAAAAAGAAGGAAAAGCAACAATTTTAGAGTACTTTCAATAAATGTGAACAATATTATTAACATTGTAAGAAGGATAGGGATAGTGGAACGGTGTGCTAATTGTGATGTGGATGTAATTCTGTTAGAAGATTTTAGAGTTCTAATAAGTGAAGAAAGACTGCAAACAGAAACAGTGTGGGACAAAAATATAACATGAAACTTATGAAGTGAATGTAGTTCTGGAGTGGTTATGTTGTGCATAAAACAGGGAAAATACTAGCTGTACCACTGGTAAGGATGGGAATTGTTAACTGTTGTGGATGTAAGGTAGAGAAAACATGTTTATAGAATTACAGCATTATATGCATAAATAGATAGCATGGAACAAGAGAATCTGTTTCATCAAATACTAAATTATGTGATGGTTAACATGAAAAATATAATTGCAGGAACTTTGTCATTTAAGGGGAAGATATAAAAAGAAAATAGAAATGTAAAAGAAATACAGGAAGTGAAGAAATGTGGTAAATTTGCTGTGTGGAACAAAAGTCTTTGGACTTATAGAAAGGGCACTTGGATCTGAAATTGATTATTTTGTATTATCAGAAGGTTTGAGCGTAGCAGATGGTGATACAGTTGTGATTGTTTTTTCAGACAATTCAGCAATATGGCTGGAGGTGATGGAAGAATGGAAGTATATTAAAATAGGCCAGGGAATAAAAAGAATACATGAGAGATTATAGGTTGACACTGGAGAGTGGGAAGCATTTTGATTATGGAAGGATCATATAGCCATAAAGGACTTGTATAAAAACTGGACTGAATTTAAAAAGAAGTAGATTTTTTTCCAGTGGCAGGATGATGTAAGAAAGTAAGAGAAAATGTAGAACGGGACACTTTATAGAAAAGTATTAGAGAATTTAGAGAATAATACAAGAGAGTACTATGGAAAAAGAAGTATAAAATAAACTGAGAAAAAATGAAGGCATTACTGTTTAAGCACAGATATTATTTACAAGGGAATGATGTTAGCATAATGAGGGAAATGAAAAATGTAAAAGGAAAGGTAAAAAGAACACAAGCAAATTATGAGTATGTACTACAGCATGTGGAATATATGCATAACAATAAAAAGATGGAATATTAGAGAGAATGAAAAGTAAAATATACAGAATGAATTAAAGAAGAATTTGAAAAAGAAATTACTATTAGTGAATTGGATGAAGTACTTAGGAAAGTAAATGTTGATTTAGTATCAGGCCCAAATGGTATAGGTTACAGAATGCACAAGAAATTAATGGAGTGCAAAAGATAATATAGGTTCATAGGTTGGTACTAGTCTATCGGCCCTAGGGCCTATACAAGCCTAGCCATAACAATTCCCTGGATATTTCTTCCCACAATATTTACTTCCCTGGACCCTGTCTAGCAGGGCGACTGACGTGATCCCCGGGGTGAATTTCCTATATGCCATCCAATTGTTAAGGTTCCTTTTGAAGAGGGCCAAAGAGGCACTCTGCTTGACATGTATGGGCAGTCTATTCCAGAGTATGGGGAGTCTCTGGGTCAGGAACCTATCCCTGCAACATGTTTTGTTCATTGTGATGACAAGGTTTAGATCCCTGGAGCATGTGGCTCTGAGAGATTGGGATTTCTTTAAGTGGAGCATGTCCAGCAGCTCAGGGTTTGACATGGCCTTGTATGTTAAGCAGAGATCACCTCTGAGTAGACAATATGCTACAGAGTATAGCTGGAGTTTTTTTAGATGGTCAGCATAGGGCATCTGCTTTAGGCCTGTAATTCTTTTAGTGAGGTATTTCTGCGGCCTTTCCAGCTGTTGCAGATGTCTTGTGAGGTACATACCAAACCAGGCGTTGTACTCTATAATGGGTCTAATGAGGGATGAGTACAGTGGCACAATGATCTCCTTTTTTCTGGATGAAAAGCCCTTAGTGATAAGTTATGCCACATAAAAGGATTTCCTGACTGTTGTGGCAATGTGGTTATCGAAGGTGAGACCACTGTCCACCTGTGTCCCTAAGTCTCTCATCACACTTTCGGTGTTTAGTGTACTGCCACCTATGTGGTAATTCATGGGTACATGGTTTTTCCCAAAGGGGATAACTATATATTTCATGCCATTAAGCTTGAGCCCATGGCTCTGGCACCAAGCATCTGTTTCTGTAAGGCCCTTTTGTAGAATATCCACATCATTTGGGGATTCAATAATGGCTCCCAGTTTGCAGTCATCTGCGAACTTTGTTAGCCAGAGTCCCTTAGTGTTGGCCTGTACTTCAGAGAAGTATATGCTAAACAAGAGCGGTCCCAGGACTGAACCCCGAGGTACTCCACTTGTCACTTGTCTAGAGCTGGATTTGGAGTTGGCTAATTTTACAGTCTGGGTTCTGTCAGTAAGCCAGTTGGCAACCCATCGAGTGACATAGGGATTTATGCCCAGCTTAGCAAGTTTATCTATGATTCCAGAGTGGGGGATGGTGTCAAAGGCCTTGGCGAGGTCCAGATAGGCTGTGTGGACCACCTTACTCTCATCCACAGCTCTGGAGACTGATTTGAAGAAGTCAATAAGGTTCAGGAGACAAGATCGGCCCTTCATGAAACCAAACTGGGTGGGGTCCAGTGTTTGAAGATTGCCAAAGTCTTTGTTTATAAGTTCCATGATAATTCATTCCATGCCCTTGCAGATAAGGCTGATGGGACAGTAGTTCATGGGATCCAAGATGACACTTAGGTGAGTTGCCAGTTCATTTTATAGTTCATATAGTACACAGCCAGGGATGTCATCTGGTCCCATATTTTTTAAGTGCACTGAATGAATGGCTGAAGGAAATTTTTGTTTATTAAGAGTTATGTAGTGGGATATTAAAATGTACAAGGAAGAAAAATGAGAAGAATGAATTAAAAATTGGAGACCCAACATAGTTAAATAATGCAGATTATAATTTTTTATTACAATAATACAGAGGTCAATGGAATGAAGGATGAGGGATATTATGGAATAAAGTATATATGGTACGTAAAGGAAGGGATGTCAAGGATTGTTATTGTTTGTGAGAGAAGTTATGGATGACATTATAACAGAAAGGAAGGATGTGAAACTTATGGTAAGTGATAATAGCAAGGCATTTGATTCAGTAGTACATGATGCTTTGTGGGGTGTTGTAGAAAAATATGGACTAGGTAACAGAAGTCATATAGTGTGAATGTTAGCATATCAAAATAATAAAGACAGAGTTTTAGTGAATGGGTGGCTAAGTAAAGAAATACGCAGGAAATGTGGCATAAGGCAAGGATGTCCAAAGAGTTCAATATTGTTTGCATAAATGAATGCAAGGTGAGTGAAATGGCTTATAAAATGAAAGATGCTAAATATGTAATGCAAAAGAAAGTGGTGACTTCAGTACTTTGACATATACAAACAATGTACTTGTAGTTGCTAAGAGTAAAATATGGATTATGGAAGTGTTGGGTTGTCTGAATGGATGCTTAAAGGAAATGAGAATGACCTTGAATAAAGAATAAAAAGTAAGGGTGGGATCTACTTTATATTATCAAAAAATACTTACATGAAATTCACAACGTCAAGACTACTGTGCTGAAATGGCATGATATCACACACCTGGAACATTGCAATTTCACTCTGAAAAATGACCCACTGGGCCACCATGGTGAACTTTGCCCTTTTCTCCATTATAGTGTGATCTTGGAGTTGGTATATTTAGTTAGGGGGTGTGAGGGTGTGGGGAGCAAAGCCCCCCCCCACATGGGTGGGTTTGATTTCCATCAGTTTGTATTTTCTGTGTTGGTGGACAAGTGGTTCATTTCCCGGAGTGAAACTGCAATGTTCTGGGTGTTCGATAACATGCCACTTTGGCAAAGTGATCTCAACGTTATGAATTTTGCGTAAGTGTTTTTTTGACAATGTAAAGTAGATCCCTGGGTTAAGTGATGAAAATTGGGGGAGTATTTTTTCAATGAATGAAGTACTTTTGTTAGGAATAAAATATGGGAAAATGCTGTAGTTGTGATGCAATGGCAAGGTTTGCTAAAAGAAATGAAAGAAATATGTCTTCTGCAGAGGATGTCCAGATTAGCATTCAGAAAAAGGGTTATCTGGTAATTTTGGAGTTAATGGAAAAATAGTTTATATATTAAATATTTCTATGATCCCAGAAAAATATGAAAAGGAAATTGTGCAACTGGTGTTTTCCTTCATACGGAGTTCAAGATAAAACTCTGTGAAAAGAGGCAGATGAAGGGGGATTGAGGTTATAAATCCAGTTGTTTAGTCTGCTTCTTTAAATTTGTATAGAATATTAAAGTGGGTAAAGGAAGAGAATATGACTTTAATAGAGAGAATGTTTAAATATAAGTAAAAAAAAGTTATAGGAGGTGATGAGAATAAGAAAAAGAGAAAATAACATGTAGATGAAGAAATTAAAATTATCAAGAAAATTCTAACATGAAATATAAAAATTGATGTTACTGAGAGATATACAAGGATGTGGTATAATAATGTGATGGAACAATATTATTATGTAAATTCTGGGGAAACTTTACCAGAAGAAGTGATTAAAGTCATTAATGTAAGGAAATTGTAGTGTACCATGATAGTAAAGTGCTTCATTTCCTATGGAGATTGGTAATAAATAAGTTACCAATAAATGATAATATTTCACTGTCAAAAAGGTGCACATCATGCTAGGTGCCCTCTATTGCATCAAACCCTACCTAACTAACTCCACTAGAAAAGCCATAGCCAAGACTCACCTTCTTTCCACCTTACTCTGTGCATCCCCAATTTTCACTAACCTTAGAACAACTGATTTATATAAATATGAATCCTGTTATAATAAAACAGCAAGATTTGCCTCTAACCTCACATACAGATCACACCATTGCTCTGCCCTGCACCACCTAAAATGGCTTGGACTTCCAAATCTTCTTACCTTTAACCAACTAAATTTCACTTGTACCATCCTCCACTACCCTAGCAACACCCTGCTCTCAAATACCTAGTTCAATCCTATTCCTGCCCTCATTCTCTATGGCCTCTAACAAAAACCTTCTAAAAGTAAATTAATCCAATAACAGCCATGGAGATTCCCTCTACTCAAACCAAGTTTCTGCGTTATGGAACTCCTTACCACAAGCAATACTCAATTCCACCAACACGTCTAACTTCAAACATCTACTAAGGGAACACCTCAACAACAACTGGCTTTGCTCTTGTACAAAATCAGCCTGACTATGTCTTTGCAACTCTTGCACCTCTTTCTAAAACTTTCTTTCTGATACTACTCGGTCTCACCCCTATACAATTGTCACAAAGTAACTTTTATCTACCTCCTACTACCCTTTCACTTATATCTTATTACTCTCTATCTGACTATTATATATCTTGTGACTATTTTCTTCTCAATCACTAGTATTTCATGATATAACTGACTTGCATAGCATGCATGCCTAATCTTGTATCAGATGATTTCTCCTATTTTTACAAGTGTGTCTGTGAAAATGCTTGCATGTTCCCATTATTGTTAAAAATTTATTTCTCTTTAAATCTTTGTAACTTTAAATTTCGTAACTTTTGCAAAACTTTAATTTAGTTAGTTTTGTTACTATTGAAGCTTTTCTCCCTATGCCTCCACTGAAAACGGGCCCCTGGCTCAGCTAGATATTCTCTGTAAATAAATATAAAATAAATGAATAAAATGTCATATAAAAAGAAAGCTGAAACAGTGTGTTTAATTTGTGGGAAGGAAGAGACAATACAGCATGTTTTTTTGAAATGTAAGAGTGGTGAAAATCTGGAAAAAGTTGTGTGAATTAAATTTTTTGAGAATATTAGTGACAAACAATACAGATATGAATATGATTATGTATGGGCATTATAAGAATAAGAATAAAAAAATGTGTGAAGGGTAGATAAGAATTTACTATATGTAATATGGGTTATTTGGAATGAAAGACTGAATGAAATTGTGTTTAATGGGAAATGGATTTTGGCAGATTTATTGTGAAAAGTCAGATTATGGTTGTAGAAGGAGTGGGGAGTCAACTGTTGAAGAACAACAATGAGGATGTTATAAGAAAAATGATAAATAGTAAAAAGTTAGAAATGTGTGTGTGTGTATATATATATATATATATATATATGTGTTCCTGTAAATATGTACATTTTGTAAATATGTAATTATACAATGGCCCCCCCCATTAATATTCCAAAACGTGCACGCTGATTGGTCCGCGTGCACGTTGTAAATCAAAGACTTATACTAATTGAAAAAGGTCCAGTCGCCCGGACTTTTTCCATTAATATAAGTCTTTTTTTTTTTGACAGCAACAGAGAACGGAAGAGCTCTGTTACTGTTATCTCGCTATGTTAAATGAGTTTAGCATAGCGAGATATCTTAAAAAAAAAAAAAGCAATGGAGATTTTCCTTTCTCCTTTGCTTTTTTTAAAGCTGTTTCACTATGTTAACATAGCAAAACAGCTTTAAAAAAAGCAACGGAGAAAGGAAAATCTCTGTTGCAATCTCGCTATGTTAAACTCTTTTAACATGGTGAGACACGTTTTTAAAAGCAACAGAGATCTTCCTTTCTCCGTTGCTTCCACACACACAGTTCTGATGTACTGCGTAACCATACGCATGCGCAGTACATCAGAACTGCTGCAGAACACTGGACAGCTGCGGAAGGGTAGCAAGGAGGCATTATACAATGCCATTATTTAATAAATGTATTTTTTTTCTTAAATAATGTCATTGTATAATAGCAATAACCCACTTGTGGGTGTGGGTAATGCTGGGTTTATTCATGGTTGTCTTTGTTTGGCCACTCGGGCTTCGCCCTCGTGACCAAACCACACCAACCATGGGTAAATCCAGCATTACCCACACCAAGGCATGGGTTATTGCTTAAATAATGTTTTATGTTATATTAAACAAAGGACTCCTACTCTTTTTAATTTTAATAAGTGCCATGGAACCTTTTACATTCACCTAAGCTGCCAGCAATACTTACAGATGATGGGACCTTGGTTTAACATCTCATCCAAAGAATGGCACACCTAGGAGCAGTGTCAGTACCGGAAAAATAAATCCAAGCACCTGATGTGGGAATAGACTGCACAGCCTTTTGCACCAAAGACAAGCATGCTACCTGATGTGCTGTTGAATCTGAAAATAAGTATGTTAGTTTTCTAGCCCCCTACAAGGAAAACAGCACTTTTAAGGACAGAAACTGTACCAATCAATAGGAGCATCATGAACGGACTAGTAGTTGTATTTCTAGTGTGCCAAAATAACACCAATAGAAATAATTTAAATCTGAGTGTTTTGGGATAGCACCATACCTCTAAACTTGTTTAGTCAATAATTTTAGACAAAGCCAAAAATAATGGGAGAGAGAAAATCAGGAACCCTTTTTTTATATTACTCTAATTCACTTAAAATGTTAATAGAACAACAAGTTTATATCAATATGCATGTTTTGAACAATAAATATAAAAGTTAAAATACTGGCATGACTGACTGACTGTAATCATAAGTGTTTTGCCAGAAAATAAAAAAAATGTTATGAGGGACAAGACAAACATTTGAAGAAAATCAGGGACATTCTGCAAAAATAGGTATAGCAGGGAGGTATAGGTAGCATTCAAAAGTAAATGCCTGGTTACAATATCCGATTTCAGGATTCAATTAACTTTTTGGATGTCCAGGATTTTAAATGATGCAGCTATGATCTTCTGAATGTTATTGTAACTGTCTATAAAAAAGTCACAGCAAAAGATTTAAGAATTTGTAGATTTAATGGAGATAATTAAAATTACATATCCTCAAATTCTTAAGCTGAGGCTTCTTCATTGTCAAACAGTTTTGTATGGTTTGACATTACCATAACATCTGTAGCACCAATGAGCAAAATAATTAAAGTAATGCAGCCATAGTCAACTTTCCATCTTCAAAATATGGAATACTATACTACCTCTGGTAAGGTGGAAAATGTGAAAAATGTGGAGCTCACTGCATGGCTAAAATGTAAAAATATTTGTTCTCCCACATACTAGTTTTTCAACCATTACAGACTTTCAGGAGAAACAACTTAAGTTGCAAAAGTCCAGGGTCCCATATGAGCAAGCCAAGCACTCCCATCAAAAACAAAAAAAAAAGAACTATCAACTCTAGTCATACCATCGATAACACCACCAAGCGAATTAAAGAAACTACAGCCATGGTCACTTGTCCATCTTCAAATCGCAGAACATTACACTATCTTAGACAATGTGGTATAGATGGGTAAAATGTAACACATTAACTAAGAACTGGGAAGGAAGCTCACATCATTGTTAAACTATGGATGTTATAGTTATAAAAAGTTCTCTAATACCCCTAATCTCTCTTTGCTTGCCAGAACTGTCACTTAGTTACAATGTAAAATTTCCCTTTTATACTACGTATAAGACAAAAAAAGTTATACAGCTGTTGTACCATATTGTCCCCAGGATTCATGAAACTCGGCACAAGGACGGCGTTAGGCTTGCGCTGACCGTATGGCGTAGAGATGGAGCAGTAGCACCATATGCATATTAATGAAGGCGCGCTGCCGCCACATCCACATGCATAGGAAATGTGCGCGAGTGCATGGGGCGTGTCGAAGCACCGCACGGAGGCATGGACATGTTGGCTGTTTACGTGCAACCTAAAATGCTGAATATTACAGCCTGCCTCCAATAGTAATCACACTTGTCAGTGTCCGTGGATACTGAAACGTATGCAAAGCATGCAAGACAGTTTGCGAACAGAAAAATAAGAAGCAAACACAAATGCACGTAGCTGAATATTGAGTCCCCATCCCTCGAACAAATGATATTTAAAACCCCATGCCCGTATTCTATTGCAATGTTGATAGTTATACCAAGTGGAAGCAAAACGCATCGTGTTAGCGCTCCGCCAATAGCTAAGTCTAGCCCAATGGTCAGGGTTACCACCTGTCCCACATTGTGAGGGACAGTCCCCCTCTGGGCAGTTGTGTCCATACTAAAACCATTATAAATGTAAAATATCCTGCGACCGTAGGACATAATTATGTCCCACATCTCATGTAATAGTCACATACAATAGTTATTTTCATATGTAACATACCTACATGTTACAAGAAACAGAATAAGCAAGTAAACGAAACAGAAGAAGCAGCTAAACTGCTACAACAATAAGCTTACATTTAGACATAAAACAAAAGTAATATCCTTTGTACTGACCATGAGTATGTGTTGGCCTGTAAAATCAGATGTGTGTCCTGAATATATCCCATCCTGACCATATGAAAAGGTGGCAACCCTACCAATGGTCAGAGCATTCGCCCAAAATCTGCCCATTTGCGGTCCAAGGCGTCCTTGTCAGGATGAACCAAAGATGAACAGGTATTACCCGGGTCTACCTACCATGTCATGAAAGATAAGTATTTGCGTGTACCTATGTGCATGATGTACAGCATGTGGAAGGTGAAAAATGCTAGGGTAGTCCTCACAACCATACAGGTACCAGAGATATGTAGTGTATGCAATGTGTTCCCTTGACCGTGCCATGGGCCATCAACCAGAGAAGGGATGGATGGAGTGTGTGGAATATGGGAGTGGGTGGGATGGGTAATGTAATAATTCGTAAAGGGGAGACTGTGTTGGATGCACAATAGGTGAACTGGAGGTATATGAGGGAGCAGTGGGTGAATCAGAAAGAAACACTAAGAACAAACATACGCATCCGCAATACAACCTGACAGGCCATACTGTAGAACACAATCCCACAAACATATGAATATTAAAATGTGCGATACACATGTACAAAAACGTCACTGGCACATACCCACATAATGGTCTGGACTGAACTGAGCCATCCAACTACAACACACCTGGATGCATAATTGAATACCCATCATCCCCTCCACAGCACACAACACCCCCCCATTCCTGAACATCCACCAAATCCAGCCATACTCGAGCTGCTAGCTTGGCGCAGCCATATCTGCACATAGTGACCACTACTCATATCTAGTAGGCAGTCTCACTCTAGGCAGTGTCAGGATTGCAAACTATGTATCCCTTGCATGTAAAACCCTATCACGTTTTCGTAAATCCAAAAAGATCGAAGGTTATTGTCTTGTTCAATTTTTGGATATCCCTCATGGGATAAGTATCCTGTGTACACATCAGACTTGGTATCATGACACGATATCCAGTTCTGTAGACATCTGGACACAAGTTGTATGTGCAGTAGTGGTTCACGAGACTGCTCAGCCTCCAGCCGGTCATGCAGAACCTACTACCCGGGATTAAACACCTGACCATCATGCACGGCTCCCCACATGAATTATCGAGAATATATACTTTACACATTTGCATAGTAGAAGTTGGATATAGGGTGATTAAGGCGCTGATGTAAGCAGGGTACCTCCTGTCCCACTTTGTGAGGGACAGTCCCTGTTTGGGTAGGTGTGTCCTGACCAAGAATGATACAATGGCAAATGTCCTGTGATTGTAGGAAATAACTATGTACCATATTTCATGTAACAGTTGCCTAAAACAGTTATTTCTGTATGTAAAATATATAAATCTTACAAGAAACAGAATAAGCAACTAAACTGCTACAAGAATAAGCTCTCATCTAGGAAAATAAGTAAAGTTCTAAACCCTGTACTGACCGTGGGTATGTGTTGGCCTGAAAAATCTGGTGTGTCCCAAATATATCCCATCCTGGCCATATGAAAATGTGGCAACCCTACCAATGGTCAGAGCATTCGCACAATAACTGACCAGCCTCTTAATCCCCCCTAAAACCAGTGACCTTTGGAGGAAAGGTGTTGAATGACATTGAATGAGTAATGACAATAATTAAGAGTAATAGACATCTTCTACTTCAGAAAATAAGTATTAATACATATGCCCTGAATCTGTCAACACGTTTCAAGTTAATAGTACTAATATTGTAAAAGTGTCCGTGATTGTCCCTGAATTGTCCTTGCCTTGTCCCTGTTACTGTTGAAATTAGTCCCTGAGTGGTTGAGAGGTCCATACACATATGTACACCAACCAACTGTCACATTTGTTGCCAGTACTGTTGAATACCTGCAGTGAAGTCATATATCCTAGCTACCATCCATGCAGAGTGTACCACAGATGGTGTAGTGGGTCAAACCGGTGACTAGGTGTGTCTGTTTCTGGGTCCAAGCCATGCAAGGGCCACTAATTTTATGTGATGGCCAGAATAATGTCGGTGGGATATAGGGACATAAAGGCAGCGGGAATGCGCAGCGGACATTCAACAATATGGAAAATGAAAATAGGTATGTAGGTGTATATGTATGTGTATGTACAGATATATATATATATATATATACACATATATATAAATGAACATGATCACAATAAAGCAGTCATAACAAATGTGAAGGGAAACACCAGTGGTGAGACATAAAGACACACAATAAAGGTAAATACACCGCTGCTTTCCAGACCACCGGCAGGAAACTACCAGTGGGGAGATCTGCAAGGTCTACACTTTAAACATGGATCACGGGGTCCCTTGCAGGACACCAAAAATTTGCCTTTCATTCTCCCCGATTCATATGTGAGGTCTGCTAGTGATGGAAAGCGCATATTCCGACTACCTTAAGTAGATGATAGCATAATAGTTTGGGGTTAGCACCTGTTCACCTTTGAGAGGGACAGTCCCCTTTGGGCAGTTGTGTCCTGCAAAATAAATGTTATTATGGCACATGGCCTGTGATTTAGGACAAAGAATCCATATATTGTCTGTAGTGGTTGCATAAAACGATTATGTTGTATCTGAAACACCTAGATGTTATAGGAACAGTATTAGCAACTATAATGCTACAAGAATAACCTTTACTTATGCAAACCGGTGAAGTAGTCTATTTTCTACTGGCTGTGGGTATGTGTTGCCTTGCCAAATCTGACATCTCTACATATAGGTCCTATAGGGCTGCCACCTTTCCAAATGGCCAAAGTGGGACCTGCTCCGTAGAAATGTCAAACGTACCAGGTGAGAACATACCTATAGCCATGCATAGTACAGAACTATACGTATTAGCACAAATAAAAGCTTAGTCTAGCAGCAGTCAAGTTGCTTATGCTACTTCACATAACATATAGCAGTGTCATATATACAATAACTGTTACATGCAACTATTAGAGAAAGGTAGAACATAATATTGTCCTGTAATCAGGACATTTGCTATGTCTAGATTATTTTCGCATGACACATATGCCTAAGAAGGGACTGTCCCACGCAAAGTGGGACAGGTGTTAATCCTAAAGTCTCACCTCGGCCGATTTAAAAGGTGGCATACCTACAATAGGTATGTGGTAGTATGACCAGGCAGATGGATGTGGTTCCAAAAACACATTTACGTGTCTGCATTGCAGAGTATCGGTTCCCATGTATCAGCCAGATGGGAGCACATTGTATGAGGAACACGCATATAATATGATTAACTCACTGGACAGGCCGCCGATTCCGTACAGTCGAATGCCATGCCGTCTCCTAATGGTCATCCATACCCGATACTGTAGTCATGTAGTCCGATGTAATAGGCATCACAAGGGATCGGGCCCACCCAGCGTGAGTAACAAATGCAAGCACCAATGTCGGTGAATATGCAAGTGAGGGAGCGAGCGGGTGTAAGCGTGTTTGGCTACCAGTATGCGAGTATTGCACTGTTAAAGAAATGTGGATTCTAAACAAGTGTAAGAAGCTGTAACCAGAGGTCAGCAGTACTTAACACCATGCAAACCCACTCACAACTGCTCCCAACTGCTGCAATGTGCCTTACTCACTCCATATCCAATGGCCTTGTTCTGGCTGCAAACAAATAACCGTCCTTTGCAAGTGTTGGTAGCAACACCCTGCGCACACAGCTAATGTGAATTACCAATACACCATGGCAAATATACAGACAATAGACAGTACCACACACATACCATACAGCACAGTCATCCAACAGTATAGCAATGTACCGGCAGATATGTTCGGACCACTGGTGTTTGCAGACCTGGCCGTCTTGTGTTTATGTGTGTGAGCATGCCCAGTATGACTGTTTCACATGTTGTCGACTGACATTGCCGTCATACCTTCATGTGTTTGAGCATGCCCAGTATGGTCAATTGTATCGCATGTGTTACATGTCCAGATAGTCAGTACTGTGGTGCCGACCTCTGCGTTGTACACTGACAGGTGGCATGCTGTGTCTGCAGGGTATCCATTGGTCATGTGGCATTGACTGTTGCTACATTTCTGCACAGCATGGGGGACATCTGACTGTATCCACATTCCTACACAGCACCGGGGGGGGGGGCGCACCTGACTGTTACATGTGTACGTTGGAAGGGGGGCACAGCTGACACTTGTACACTTTTGCTACTAGTATGTCAGGTACTCCATTTCAGTATGTAGACCTACTTATTGTGCTGGCTAGAGGCATACCAGTGTACTCCAGATCTTAGCTTTAATTACCAATATATTAGTTTCAGACGTCCTAGCCTTCACAGCCTACATCCAACTGCCTGGGCTGCTGTAGTCTGTCTGTATGTGTCTGTGGGTGGGGGTCATCCATTGGGCATATTCAGAGGCCATTGTACAGCATTTGTCTGTGTTGGTCTACACCTGTCCAGCTGGTTGAGACTTGTGTGGGCTGTAGGATACACATGATGCTCAGCCCATTACCCGCAGTGGGTTAGGACACCCTGTGTACTACTGGCTACTATGGTGACCCCGGTATGTGCTACAGATGTCATGGTGCCACTATGGACATTTACTGTCTGCTGCCTTAACATTCGGTCACCAAATTCCCTTGCATGCTCACATTCATACCATAGCTACAGGTAACAAAACATTCTAATACAACTGCCAATTGGTAGGTTGATTGACTTACCTTGAGGGTGTGCCAGACCTGAGGATGGTGCTGGAGGGCTGCCTATGTCGGATGCACACAGTGCACTTCCTATACATAGCTGAACACAGGTAGTGTCATGTTTGGCATCCCTTTTACTGTCTGTGCGAGTCAGAGAGGGTGACATTCCCTGGGTACCTACTGTGTCAGTGCATATGCTATGTGTTGCCTCTTTGCCAAGGCCAGGTAATACTGGGCACGCCTCCTTTCGCCTACTGGGTCCGGCTCAGGTAGTTCCTCCTCTGAGTCACTCTGTGCCTGTACAGGCCTTGGCATTGGTGGGGGGCTGTGTGGCTCTGCCCCATGCTGTTCCTGCGGCAGCTGTTTCTGCAGGATCATATTGTGTAGCAGAGCACATACCATAACAATTTGGGTGCATGTAGCTGGTGAATACTGCAAGGCTCCACCGGATGTGTCCAGACACTGGAACCGTGGCTTGAGCATCCCAAACACATGCTCAATTATATGTCTTGCCTGTGCGTGTGCCTCATTATGGCGTAGTTGTTCAGGTGTGTGTGCATTTCTGATGGGTGTCATCAGCCATGGCTCCAGTGGGTACCCAGCATTCCCCACTAGGTGACCGTAGGGGATGTCCATATTGGGAAAGCTATGGTACAGCTGCGTCAAATGCCATATATCAGAATTGTCATAGCTTCCAGGGCAGCCAGCACACACATTCAGTATAATGCCCTGGGCATCGCATACGACCTGGCAGTTAATGGAGGGGATGCCCCTGCGGTTAATGTAGGCCCTACCCTGCTCACCGGGTGGTGCTTTGATGCACACGTGCATGCAGGCTATAGCACCCACTACCCCAGGGTAGTCTGCCATTGGTGGAAGAGACACATATTGCTGGGCAACACCTCACGTTTGTTGATGAAATGTACGTCCTCACTGACATGTGGTGACATGGCATCCAGGAACTGGTGGAATACTCTGGATGCAGATGCCTGTGAGATCCCCATGATATCCCCAGTTGTGCTTTGGGAGGTACCTGTGGCTAGTATACCTAGGCCTACACATACCTTGGTATCCACTGGGATGGGTTTCCCTCGGCCTGTTCGATGTGTCAGTTGTGGCCGGCACAGCTCTACAATCTGCTGTAGGAGGTCTCTGTCCACCCCATAGCACTCCACTATCTCCAGCTCATGTAGCCCCTGGTAGGTTACCCTGGGTCTGTACAATCTTCTCTGTCTCCTCACTGAGGGTTGTTCGGCAGCATTCACATCCTCACTTCCCTCAGCCTCCTGCACATGTTGGTCTATGATGCCTGCTGCAGCCCTTCTCATTTCGTTGGATTGTTTTGTAAAATTTCCCCGCATGTATACACCGGTGGGGTAGAGTATGGAAAAACCTGAGGGTATGATGCTTGCAGACTTTATCGTAGTGTTCTGTGCCAGGCTGGGCCTGTAATCTGCTGATTGTGATAATTATCACCTGTTTGCCCAGCTTGTTCACCTTGACTACTCTCCTACTGCTGTTGTCCCTCCCAATTGCACTAAGCAGGTATAGACACACCCCTAGCTTAGGCGTGCTAAGGCAGGAGCAATCCCGAGACACAGGGCTCCAATGTACATACAGTATGCCTGACACCCCCCCCCCATGCTTTCATCTATATTCGAGTCCTGCACCCGGCTATCTATACACATACACTCTTGGGATCTGCATCACACCCTGGGGATAAACGGGATTCACTATTTTTCACCTTGTTTGCATAGTATTGTCTTCTAATGCATAGTTACATGACCCATACTGAGCCTCCCTAAAAATAACCACTGCTTACTATCACGCAGATCTGCACACAACTGGTTAAAAGTGCCTTACTATCACCATATTCGATGTCCCCTGTTCTTCCCAGCAACAAAAAAAAATGTGTCTGCACGGCTCGAACCCCGGACCCTGCACACCACAGACAATGTGCTTTACCACTAAGCCATGGCAGATATACATACATCTGAGGTTATCACATACAGATCATCCAGCACAGGCATTCAACACTATAGGACATGTATTCTATCATGTAAATTTATGTGTGCTAATGTCCACATATATATATATATATATATATATATATATATATATATATATATATACACACACACACACATATACATATACACACACACATACGTAGATATAGAATATATATCTCAACAGCAGACCATGTGACACCAAAGCATTAGACAAGAATGAAAAGGAAACCACATGCGCCTCCTGCTAATGCTAACTACCTTATCACACTACAGCATTACGCAGTTACAGAATGCGTTACCGAGATTACTGGGACACAGCACTCCCAGAGGTGTACTTATAGGTGGGTGACATCATCAGCAATGGAAAAGACGGCGATAGGGATTGTATGGAGTGTGAGCAGTCTAAAAGCATATTTCTGTCCCCCAAACGGATGTACTGGTGTTAATATCAAGGCAAGTGTGTTTCTGTGCATCACACGGGTTCAGACTGTATTAAGGGTAAGATTAGGGCTGCTGACATTACTCACCAGACCTACTGCCGGATGTATGTGTATGTCTTACCAACCCAGTCTCTTGGCCGTTTGTGACATTTATGGACACTATATAGGAAAACAACAAAACATGCTCCTCAACACATCCTGGAGCTAGCCACTCACAGACACCAACCCATAGGATATGACTGCCAGACACACACACCTGTCATGCCTTGGAATAGAACACCTACCTGTCTACTCTATCACACTACAGCATTACGCAGTTACAGATTGCACTACCGAGATTACTGGGACACAACACTCCCAGAGGTGCACTTCTAGGTGGGTGACATCATCAGCAATAGAAAAGTCGGCGATAGGGATTCTATGGAGTGTGAGCAGTCTAAAAGCATTATTCTGTCCCCAGGCAGACGAAGACACACATACACGCACACACACACACACACACACACACACACACACACACACACACACACACACAGTTGGCATGGCTGGGATTAGAACACAGACCTAACTACATTATCACACTACAGTATTACGCAGTTACAGAACGTGCTACCGAGATTACGGGAAACAGCACTCCCAGAGGCGTACTTCTAGGTGGGTGACATCATCAGCAATGGAAAAGACGGTGATAGTATGGAGTGTGAGCAGTCTAAAAGCATATTTCTGTCCCCAGGCAGACGGAGACACACACACACACACACACACACACACACACAGTTGGCATGGCTGGGATTAGAACACAGACCTAACTACCTTATCACACTACAGCATTATGCAGTTACAGAATGCATTACCAAGATTACTGGGACACAGCACTCCCACAGGTGTACTTCTAGGTGGGTGACATCATCAGCAATGGAAAAGACGGCGATAGGGATTGTATGGAGTGTGAGCAGTCTAAAAGCATATTTCTGTCCCCCAAACGGATGTACTGGTGTTAATATCAAGGCAAGTGTGTTTCTGTGCATCACACGGGTTCAGACTGTATTAAGGGTAAGATTAGGGCTGCTGACATTACTCACCAGACCTATTGCCGGATGTATGTGTATGTCTTACCAACCCAGTCTCTTGGCCGATTGTGACATTTATGGACACTATATAGGAAAACAACAAAACATGCTCCTCAACACATCCTGGAGCTAGCCACTCTCAGACACCAACCCATAGGATATGACTGCCAGACACACACACCTGTCATGCCTTGGAATAGAACACCTACCTGTCTACTCTATCACACTACAGCATTACGCAGTTACAGATTGCACTACCGAGATTACTGGGACACAACACTCCCAGAGGTGCACTTCTAGGTGGGTGACATCATCAGCAATAGAAAAGTCGGCGATAGGGATTCTATGGAGTGTGAGCAGTCTAAAAGCATTATTCTGTCCCCAGACAGACGAAGACACACATACACACACACACACACACACACACACACACAGTTGGCATGGCTGGGATTAGAACACAGATCTGACTACATTATCACACTGCAGTATTACGCAGTTACAGAACGTGCTACCGAGATTACTGGGAAACAGCACTCCCAGAGGCGTACTTCTAGGTGGATGACATCATCAGCAATGGAAAAGACGGTGATAGTATGGAGTGTGAGCAGTCTAAAAGCATATTTCTGTCCCCAGGCAGACGGAGACACACACACACACACACACACACACACACACACACACACACACACACACACACACACACACACACAGTTGGCATGGCTGGGATTAGAACACAGACCTAACTACCTTATCACACTACAGCATTATGCAGTTACAGAATGCGTTACCAAGATTACTGGGACACAGCACTCCCAGAGGTGTACTTCTAGGTGGGTGACATCATCAGCAATGGAAAAGACGGTGATAGAGATTGTATGGAGTGTGAGCAGTCTAAAAGCATATTTCTGTCCCCAGGCAGACGGGGAGACACACACACACATACACACACACACATTTGGCATGGCTAGGATTAGAACACAGACCTAACTACCTTATCACACTACAGCATTACACAGTTACAGAATGCGCTACCAAGATTACTGGGACACAGCACTCCCAGAGGTGTACGTCTAGGTGGGAGACATAATCAGCAATGGAAAAGATGATGATAGGGATTGTATGGAGTGTGAGCAGTCTAAAAGCATATTTCTGGCCCCAGGCAGACGGAGACAAACACACGCCAGTGGTGTGATCAGGACAACTGCCTATCTATGGACCACTATTATAATACTACGTAGATACGAGCCACGCCACAGACACTACACCTTTCAATACTGTCAATATGACCTTCTAGGAATGTGGACATCGACATGGATGCTGGAAGTTACAATGTACATACCTGTGAACCAGTGTGTTCAATGTAGGAATCCATCCTGAAGTGGGGTATGGCCATCTGTTGACTGGATGACTACTATCGCTATACAGGGTTACAATGGCCATGCCCATACACATAGAGGCACATAACTGACACAAGGTGTCACTGGACATGCTCACACACTTAGTAGCACACGGCCGTTTGGAATGCACTATGTGTCCATCTACACAACGTTATACTGGGCATGCTCACACACTTAGTAGCAGAGGGCTGTTTTGTATGCACTCTGATTCTAAACACAGTAGGGCACAGGGGCCATGCTATTACAGTTAGATGTGAACAACACATTGTAATGGACTTCAGTGTCGATAGTTGGCATTGTTAGCAGGAACGCTGCACTACATATATCTGACACTGGTCTTCTACACAACATCTAGTGCTGTCCGTCACCTTAGTTGTACCAATCTAAACCTGGCACACTAATACCACCCATGGTGATGTCCTGGCAGGGGTGTCTACTTTGCCCATATAGTGCCATTCATAGACGAATGTCCTGAAACCAGGTTAACACCCTGACACCTAGAGGACAACTGCATTGTATGTGTATGCTAAACAGTGCTAGATGTGTAGCGTTCGTAATCACAGCTGCCCAATGTAGATCCAACAATGGGGAATACTGACATCTGTGCAGTGAGGAACACCTGGCTGAAGGCTCAGTTGTGCACAATAGCACTACCACCGTATACCTCGGATACAGACATGTGGGCCATAGCACCGTTACGGACCACTCCAGGTGGTGGTGTCCCCACGTACATAAAGGCCACTCACATGTACTGACCAGTACACCCACAAAAGGCATCACAGATGTGTCAGGTGCAGATCACAGTGTAAAAAGCCGCATTCTAGGATGTAGCCCTCAGACATCACCATGTCCTTTGACCAGCAACACACATCCACACATGTGGTAGAACATATATCAGTACAACACCATGTGACCCATGACCAGTGGACTGTACCTAGCTCTACATCAACTGTGCAGACTACCCATGTACTGACACAGTTGCATCATGTGTTATGCAATGCAATGATACCACTGTTCATAACCAGGTCGGCTGTACACATAACAGGGGCCCTGGGTCATATACAGCAATAACAGATGAATGTTGCTGTACACCAGTAAACACCCTCATGTTTGGCTATGACATACATATACTTGTCGTGGATATGTACATGCCACACACACACACACACACACACACACACACACACACACACACAAAACACATATGTACATAGCATAGCTGTTGCTGTCCTTCATGCAGACAGGTGGCTACAGCAATTACACACATGTACATGGAAGGTCCATGGCTGTTAAATGCTAACAGTACATAAGGTGTGATATCAATGTTGACTGAGTTAACATTCCCTCTGTACTGCTTACCTATGACAACTATCATATCATACAACAGTCCATGTGTCATGTATGTCATCACACATGTCCACCAATTGCAATGCATACAAACATGGCTAAATGACAGGAATGTAGGACCTACACACATGTACATGTAGTGGTGTGCATTCAGCTACCATGTGTGTGCAGTAGCTGATGTTTGCAGGTGACGTGTGTCTTACTACAACATGCAGTTGCAATGCAGCCCCATCATTGCCAACTGTATATGGTGATATACTGACAGTACGGTAAGATGTACATCAGGTATGGATGGATGTGTGGACATAACTAAGTGGTGGGCCATCTTTGCAGATGGATGTTTGCTAAAGACAGCTCACAGGTGTGTCACAAGCTGTCCTACCATAACATGTGCAAATACTAAGCTATATTTCAGTTAATTGAAGGGGAAGACATACAACCTACACAGCGGTCAGGATGTCACTGATTGTAAATCACTTGACACCTGTAACACTTAAGACCTCCCGTGTGCATATATCAGCACAATTGCTAGAGGTAGCATCGGTACACATTGTAATGCGGGCAATACTGCTGCATGTCTGTCATACGTATCTTAAGATAGCAGGTGTTTGATTCACAGTCCTGCTATGTGTGTTTGCTTGTGTGTCCATATATGCCAGGTATGGTGGGGAATACATCCCAATTGTTACTCACACTCCTGTACACTGTTGTAGAGATCTGTACATACTGCAGTGTAGAAAGCAAGACATAGGCAGGGGTGGGGTGTGTATCACACACAAGTGAGCTATCTGTATGTGCATGACATAGGTGCATTCAAATGTGGACTCCACAGTGTGTGTGTGTGTGTGTGTGTGTGTGTGTGTGTGTGTGTGTGTGTGTATGTATGTATGGCTGTCAGGTCCATGGAGTGAGGATGTATGTTACCATAGTGAACAGCTAGGACCCCTAACCTCTCCAGGTGATGCAATCTACTACCCTGTTGATGCCGTCGATCTTAGACATTACTGACTACCTGTACATGTGTATTCTCTGTGTCACATCATGTGGGTGCACAGTACTATAATGGTGATTACCACATAGGCAGGGGTCCTCACCTCAACACTATCAAGTGTGTGTGTTACAGTTTAATTGACCACATGAATGTGGGCGTGTTACTGTGTGTCTGAATACATGTGTGCGAATACCTGTGTGTGTGTGTGTGTGTGTGTGTGTGTGTGTGTGTGTGTGTGTGTGTGTGTGTGTGTAGTTGTGTGTTCTCATCCTGTAATGTGAATGTGTATTACTGCTACACAGTGAGGCCTCAAGTAATCAACTGGCCTCTACCCTTGACATCAGCTAGACCGCTATGTAAACTCCCCACCCCATGTAACTGTACCTGTGATGTCACCCGATATGGATGTCACGTCTCTAACCACTGTAGCTTAGTACACAGCTCCCATGCTCCTGGATCAGTAGATGTGTAGACATCTTTGGAATGTCAGCCTTTCTAACAGTGAGGTTGAAGCTACGAATAACATGCTGGTATTGCCATACATACCTGTGAGTAGTCCACATTTACACATGGGGAACTGCAAACACTGGCACTCAATGGCACATGCAATTAGACCTAAAGGAGGGAAGCAGGACATCATTACCAACATGCTGTTACTGTTGTTACCAAGACACATACTGTGAACAAAAAACAATGCATTCTAAACCTGTACTACATGGTATGTCTGCTGCGTGTCAACAGTACACAACAATTGTAATATACACTTATCTCCCTATTCTGTTCACCCTGTGCATCAGACCATATGAGCATGTCCCTGCACCGAAGGTGTGGATGACAGGGATGCGGCACAGGCATTATCATATGCACAGGGTAATAATATTTGCCAGGGGCCTAGGCTGCACCAGTGGATGACATCATGTGTGTGGGTTAGGGCCTGTGATCTAATTGGCCATGTGTGGTTGTTATGCATGTGAGTGTTGCGGTGCCCTACAGATGTTTCTGGTTTGTGCATGTATGTGTGCACACAGTTCTGCCATGTGTCTGGCCTACACAGGGGTATTATTGACAGCTCCAGATTGTACAGACCAGGTTTTACAGCTCACAGTGTCTGGCCATGGCCACGTCACCTGTGCCTGCCAGGGGTTGCACGGGTACTATCAGGCAGAGGTGCAGATTGGGTACTGTCTGATGACACATGTCCACTGGAACCGTGTCCCTGTTGGGACCATCCAGGGTCACATGCACATGGCCTGCTGTGTCCTGGTGTGGACAGCGCAGCACCAGCTGCACTGCTGCTGCTACCGCCACTATGAGAGCGGGCATGTGAGGTAGCTCGTTCACGTAGACCTGCACCAGATGACGTAGCTGGCCTACGTCCACGTGACCTACACCTCAATCCTACCAGATGTTCCAGCACAGACAGCTCATGCTCGCGTATTGTCATGCCACGGTCAAGGATTCCAACCATGTCACCCAATCGTCTGTCCAAAACCTCATCAATCTGATGTTGAGCATTTGCCAATGCCTGGATGTTGTCGTTTAAAGAAAGGATAGCAGCCCTCTGAAGCCTCTGCCCTTCTCTGTTCTGCCATTCAGCATGTGTCTGTACCGCCATTACAGCCTGAAACATGTGACTGGTGACACCAGCTGCTGCGCTCTGTCCTGCAGGGGCATGTCAGCCAGAGGTACTCCTACGAGCAGCATTGGCCACATGCCTGTGTGGCCCATCTCCAGTCATTTGCCTGACATCATGGTGTGAATACACACCTGCCGTAGCCACCACACTTTCCTGTTCCAAGCTACCTCACGCTAACTGTCCTTCCTCTATGGCCACTGGTGATGGGGTATGTGTTGGCATGAGATCTGTGTGCGGGGATGAGAGGGATATAGGTGGAATGGCAACCAATGGCACAGATTCAGCCCCTGACAACCCTGCCTGTGCCTCAAGCATATGTTCATCGTCACTGCTAGAGTCTGTGGGGACACTAACATCAGATGGACAGCAGGAGGGTAACGCACCTACATCACCTTTGAAGGCAAACAAAGACTCTACATTACAATACAGACACACACACACACACACACACACACACACACACACACACACACACACACACACACACACACACACACACACCATGCATGTGATTTGACAGAAGGCATGCAACATGCATGTGTACAGCAGACGGCATGCAGCTCAGACAATAATAGTGGTAGTTGTCATACATCCCTGGGTTGCATACAGCAGCATGCATGTGTCATAGCAGAAGCCATGCATTTCACACAATCATGGTAGTAAGCATGCATCCCTGAGTTATACCATGTGGACCAGCACAGGTTAACAGTACACATGGCTGATGTGTGGCATATGACCTTGACATTAACATGTAGTCTGACATGTAATCTGCTGACGTGTGCATTGACATGCATACATGTTTAACACAATGGTGTCCTGTCACATATACAGTGGGGTAATGGTGTCACATTGCAGTGTTGTCTGTCTGCCCTACAGATAAAATGCACATTCAGCAGATGTACATGACCATTTAAAGGTATAATGAGGCATCTATATATTGCTATACAATGTGAAGTACAGACACAGTGCCATTGCATGGAATCATGAGGCGTCTCTATTGCTATACAGTGTGAATTACACACAGTGCATAGCCATGACTGTGTGCATACAAAATACATATATACTGTGGATTGTGACCCACGTCGCTGAGGTGTATACACACTAAACCATGATGTGGAATGTGTGACACAGGTCATCAAAGGCCATACGGATAACACCCCTGCACATCTGCAAACATATTTTAGCTGCCTGGCAACCATGTCCACACACAGCAGACTTGTCAATACACCATGTCCCACATGACATTTGTGTACCACACACATGAGGTGCATGGCTGAAAGTAATGTCCAACAACAGCAAGGGAAATGTACTGTATCTGTGGCCTGATGTGGTTGTCTGTGTATGTATGTGGATGCTGTACAGGTGACTAATGTCATGCTGTGACACAGTCATGATGTTCAACACATCTTATGTGGTCGAATGATGTTATGCCTCCACAAGCTGTGCACAGGCCTGTAGGATGTCCAGTGTTCCACATCTGCAATATCACCATTCAACAAAGGTTATAGTTGGACCATGTGTAGCCAATGTACAACAGGGTGTACACACAAACACATCACATCTAGTGTATGTTGCTACTTGTCTCTGGCCATCCTCCATGGCCATGTGTGAACATGTGTTGACCAAACGGTTTTGATGGCCATCTATTTCACATGTCTGTGTTGTCCCATATGGCATACACCCATAGATGTCATATACTCCACTGTCCACAGGGTTATGCAGACAAAGGGTTGTATGTTTGGTATGTGGGGTATGGATTATGGGACAGTCAGACAATGTTGCAGCTGGCCCACTACATGTCATGGACATGTCAGATGGCACATCACAATGTGTGCACTCATAGCAGGGGCATCATCCACAATGGTGAATCCTGCGGGCTGCCCATACTCCAGTTCACTGTGTAGTACTGTTTGTGTACCCCACATGTGTAGTTCTGATGTGTAGTACATGTTCCTACATTGAACAACACCTCCACTGTTGTATGCACAGTTGTCCACACAGCTAGCAATGACAGTTTCTGAGGTTTCATGTTGGTGTTTCACTTAGTTTGTAAGTATTGCACATGGGTAGCCAGTGTGATGGATTGCAGATGTGACCTGTATATTGTGACCGGACCATACATTATGTGTACATGTGTTAACTGGCCACATAGCGAATAGATCTGTGCATTAACATGCCTGATACTTATAACTGTCTCATCTGCAACGGCCTGCTGTCTTAGCGGAATGCCAGAGGTACCTATATACGGGTGACACAGCAGTATGATCATTATCTACACCTGTATGACAGCTACAGGGTGCAATGTGCATTTTAACACATTTGCCAGTACAATAGGATATACTATGGAGTATGCACATGTGTGCATACACAGAGTAGCATACTATAGTATGCGGCATGTGTGTATACATGCCTTGCATATGATGTTACATTACATATTGTACAGTGACTCATGCAACTATATGGGATATAATAGTTATATGTGCAGTAGTGACTTACCAGGCAACTCCAGCCTCAGTGGTTGAGAGACACCCACCTCCACAATGTCAGCTAAGGCTTGTGGATGCTGTTCTGACAGTGTCCCCAGGTTGGCCAGTAGCTAATCAGTACGTGTGAGTGGGGGCTGGGTTGGTGGCCCACCACCTGTTGCACCTTGTTCCCTGGCAATTGCCTTTGCACGCTGTTTCGCACATCTGATCAGGTCCATGCAGTGTCTGTGCACCTGCTGGTATGTGCGGTTATGGCCACCCACATCATTAACCCTCCTGCGAAGTTCCTGCCACAGGTCATCCTACTGCTGTGCATCCTGTGGCACATGGCTAAACAGGACATCATAGTTGTCTTTGAGGTAAGGTATAAGAGCCTCATCCTCCATGCGGGTATTGGCTGGAAGCCTTGCTCGCGGCATATCTGGAAGACATAATGATGGAGACAGGTCACAGTATCTCAGAGAAGCACAGAGATACAGCTGCACATACATGTGTATCACATTTATTGCATATAAATAGTTGTCTTTGCAAATCATCATGACACTGACACCACTGACATGTTTGTGTCACACACATGAGACACCCAATGGGGATTGGATATTATCACCATATATGTGTGTCACCTGATTACATTGCTCATACTCCATGTGGATGCTGCCTTGATGTGGGCATGTCTGTTTGCCTGTACTGGTGTTCTTACCTATCAGCACATGCCTGGATGTGTCCACATTAATGCTGTCAACCTTGATGCTGTGTATATGTCACATATAAACACATACACTGCCTTAACGGACATGACCTGTGACAATGCAGACATGCACACGGAAGCCTTTACATGCATGTGTTTTGCCATATACATCTACAGGGCACTGTACAGCAGTTCAACATCCTGCCACGTATCGCCTGTGTTGCACATGTGATACACATGTGACACTGGCTAGCCTGATGGTATTTGCAGGGATGGTTATCAACTATAGCATGTATGGCCAAGGTCATCTAGTAGTCTGTATGCCCTGGGCCATGTATGAGCCTAGGATGTGAGGTTACCTAGCTGTAGCCGACAGCCGTGTTTCTGGTGTCAGGTGAAGCAGTGCCACATAACTGATCCACACGGTTAATAATACATCTACCATGTGGTCATCACACCATGTCTGACAGAGGTGAAATGTGCAGCTTTGCTGAACAGGGTTGCATAGCATGGCAGGAGTATGTAATGTGTATGGCACAAGGATCTGTCCAGCATGTGGCAATCTTTGTACTAGGAAGGTGGATGTCCATGACGTATGTATTTCAGATCAGGATATGTATGTGTAGCATGTCCAACATCACAGTGTTGGACATGTCCTTATGCAGGGTAGGCATCATGCTACATAGTGCAGATGAGGATAGTGAAGGCTGGTGTCGGCCATCCAAACACGGCCAATACCCTTAAAGGTGATATGTGATCTGATATCGGTCACTTGAGTGATGAGTATGGCTGTACAATGATCTCCATGTTCATGGATGGCACCCTGTCATGACTAGGGTTGCCTCTTATGACTACCTAATAGGCTTGGTGACATCACTAGCTCAGGGAGGTAAACTGCACAGCAGCATCCCTTACACATAGTGTCCATTATGTTGACCGCTGCCTAGGTGGTAGTTCATGGGTACAGGATTATTAACCTAGCGGTGACAATGCAATATGCAGCTGTCAGATTGTGCACATATGTCACACACCTCACCCACAAAGCCCCTTCTGTATGTTGTCCACAACACTGAGTCAGCTATTGCTCCTAGGTCATAGCCATTCACATACTTGCATAGGCAGCTGCCTCCCATTTGTCTGTGTGGTATGGGCTACAATGAGGGGGGGTACAACAAATTAACCCTGTTTTACTGTAGCTGCCACTTATGTGATATGCACATATTACTCAGACACCTTTTGTAGTGTTGGTTCTGTCAACAGTCCACTGGAAGAACACTCCTGTGACATACAAAGGTACATCTAGTATACTGAGTGTAGGTGGAACACAGTATGGGTGATGTTGTCCTATGACCTGTCACAGGTATGATATGCAGTATGAAATCATCCATCCTGTCATCTACATCTGTACTGCTAACAACATATATGTTGATTAAGGTTCATGAACTTTCAGACCAGACTCAGCAGGATAGTAGTGCAGTGCCTCTCATTATGAGTGGTGTCTCCACTTTATGGGTTGTGATAACTGTTGGTGTGCACCATTCAGTGTTTTCACAGACTGACATGAAGCTATGTTTTACATGATGTGTATGTGTAGAGCAAACTGTTTTGCCATATGTGTATGATACAACCAGGGATGTGGACAGGTCCCATGCAGCCTGAGTGCACCTTATACATCATAGTTATGGTTACAGGGGTCCTGTAGTGTTCATGGATATGTGATTGTGTACCTGTTGGGGGGCAGTGTGTTTATGTTATCCAACACCCTATCTGTATTGCTTATTCATGCTCAGCACTTGTTCAGAACATGTAAGCACTTCATGAGCTACTAATTACTATAGCACTCAATCCTCCTCATTACCTACAGGTAAACACTGTTTCTACTTACATTTCCTGCTTTCTTAGAGTAAAACAGCTCTTGTACACACTTTCCTCACATATCTAGTGGGAAATAGTTAAATATTCAGGCATGTCCAAGTGTCAATTCCCAGTGTTATCGCCTGTCTATATGATGAATATGGGCATCATGAGGCAATATAGAAATTGTCTCGTGTACACAGTCAATAGTCCCCTCCTAACATACAACACTACAACCTGTGGGAAATGCACATATCTAGCCATGCTGGAAGTAAAGCTCTCTCCAACCCAGACTGAACCTGACAATCATGTGGGGATGTTAAACGTTTGCACCACACCACACTCATCACATAGTCTCATTAGATCTCCACCACCACAGACCACACATAGTAAGACTACAACATTTGCGGAGCCTCTCAATACTACTCTGTCTAGGCAACAGAGAACTCCAAAGCAGAAACACAGGCAGCCCCCATCCCCCAACACAACACCAATTACTTATAGCCCACAAACTCAGTGTGCCCATCAACCACAGCCAATAGGGTGATATAACGTACCCAACACACTATCATAGGTGACTCTGTAGGCGGTCACACTGATATCCCACTCAGCAGGCTACACAAGGTGATAGTTACTGTCAACTGCCTGTCAGGTAACAGGATCCGCAACATAAACTATGCACTCAGGTCACTCCTCAACAGGTACAATATGACTGTGTCATTCTCCATGTTAGTGTGAATGCCCTGAGATGTACCTTCCTGGGCTACATGTAAAGAGACATGGAATAGCTCTCCGATCTTGTAGCCCAGGCAGGTATCGCCCTAGCCCTGAGTAGCATTCTGCCATCATCCAGACTGATAATGCAGTACAAGGACAAAATGATTTACTTCAACAATTGGCTATGCTTCTGGTATCATTCCAAGGGTATCCAGTATCTGTCTGCTTTGAATGACATGGTCGACAGAACACGATGCTTTGGCACAGATGGCCTGCACCTTTCAGCCCTGGGATTCCAGATAATGGCTAAGGCTCTTTCTGCTCCTATAGTGCCTATTTTAGGCATGGTTCAAATAACATATTCACCACCATAACAGGAACAGGCAAGCAAAACCTGAGGGTAATGCTACTCAATGCTTGACGTCTTCATCTCAAACGCACTCAACCGAGGCACTCCTTGTAATGGACCACTTTGATATTTGTGCAGTGACTGGGACCTGCTTCTAGGCTCCTGAGAGCACCCCTGCACTACCAGGCTATTACTCATACCACACCTTTCAGTCATGTAACCAGGACCGGAACACCCACGGTGGAGGTGTGTCCATATTTCCCAAAGATATCCACACCTCCAGGCTGGTTGCTTAGCACAATGCATCAGAGGTAATCCAAGTGCAACTAACTCTGGCCATAACTGCTATACAAATTGTAGCTTGTTACAGATCCCACACCATACCCCATGGTTAACAGTCCTCACTTCTTGTTGTACTGGAAAGTAGGGTTCAAACAGACACTACTGATGTGCAACTGACACTACCCCACCATTAACTGGGATACGTACTCATGTACCGACACATTAGGCCAATGCTTTCTGGGATTCATAACCTCCAATCACCTGGATCAACATATCCACACCACCACCAGGGTCAACAATATCCTAGACCTGGTCATTACCAACATGTGTGACTGGTGTTCCACACCTGGGGTTATCTCCTCGTTGGTCAGATCTGAATGTACGCTAATCACCCTTGTTATCCACATCCCGGCACCACACCCTTTATGGAAAACACAGTACAATATTTCTACAAAGCCAACTTCAGTCTTCTTATGACAGCAGTAGTAAACGTCATGGCACCCGTGCAGATGGACAATACAGTTACAACCGCTGAATCATACTGCACTTAATTAGCACTTACACGACTGCATGGATCATGCTATCCCAAACAGAACCATGACGGTACCCTCCAGAAAATGGATGCCACTCTGGTGGTCCACTGCCATGGACATAATGTACAACAGAAGGACGAGACTGTTGCAAAGTAGAGTACAAACCCATGAGTGGAGGAGCTCCCTGGTCAGCCTCAGTAAGAATCTGAGATCCCTTATCACATCCTCCAAAGCTAGTTATGTAAACATAACCGCGACTAATTCCAAGGACTACCACAAAGCGTTCTAGAGGTATGTCACTACTCTCGATGGTGGTACCCACATCTGCTCTGACATACAGCAGTACGGCACGAACATTACAGAACCAACTGATATTGGCAATATCCTGGCAGATAGGTTCAGTGCTAACGTTACACCCCTCTCACACCCTAAAGAGCCCGTATCTATACAGGAACGATGCAGAGTCCCTGTGATCACAACTATGCAGTTCAAAACTGCACTCTCTAAAGCCAGGAACACAGCATCCATATGACTGTACAACATCCCAGGCTGTGATTTCCACGAACTTCAGAACAAAATGACTCCCCACTTGGACACCATATTCACTAATAGCCTTGCATCAGGCATTGTGGCCCTGAATGGCACACAGCAAAAGTTATCACACTCCACAAAGGTGGCGCCACAATGGACAAGGGGAACTATTGCCCTATATGCCTGACTAGACTGTTCTGCAAGGCTATGGAGCACATCATCATGGATCTCATTGACAGAGACATTGGTGGCCTCCAAACCTTTGATCCCACCCAGTTTGGATTTGTTAGGGCCAGACCATGCCTCCTAAACCTGGTGGAGTCCTTTAAGACAGTTACCAATGCAGTAGATGAGGGTAAGGAGGTCCACACAGCCTACCTTGACCTCTCAAAGGCTTTCAACACCGTTCCCCATTCTGATATTGTCAACATACACATCCACCTGCATATTAACCCCTACTTCAGGAGATGTTATGCAAAGTGGCTCACGGACAGAACCCACACAGTGAGGGTAGCATACCCTAGTTCCTACTGTAAATCAGTTACAATTGGCATCCCCCAGTCCTCAGTCATAGGGCCCCTAATGTTCGGTATATGCATCTATGAGGTACAGGCTAGCACAGGAGGACTTACCATGAATAGGTTTGCAGATGACTGCAAACTAGGGGCCATGATTGATTCCCTAGCTGATACAGACACCCTCCATAAGGGTGTCACTGGGACAGATACCTGGTGTCAATAACATGGCCTCAAGCTGCATGCCACAAGGTGCATAGACATCCCCTTTGGATTACACCAATCACCCATGGACTATCACATAGGTGGTAGTCCCCTACATACATAAGACGTAATAAGGGATCTTAGAACCCAAGTAGGTAGCATTCACTCCTTTGATAACCATATTGCCAAGGTGGTGTGGATATCCTTCTACGTGGCCACCCTAATCTCTAATGGGTTTGTAGCCAGAACAAAGGCAGCCATTGTGCCTCTCTACTCATAACTTATGAAACACATTAAAGGGTACAACACCCCATTTGGGATGTACCTTACGAGACAACAGCAATGGCTTTAAATACCACAACATTACCACACCAAGAGGAATACTGACCTCTGAAGGATGACGTATGCAGCCCAAGTACAGAAACCCCAACTGTACTCGTTTGCATACTGCATACTCAGAGGTGATCTCTGCTGATCATACAAGGCCCATGTCCAAAACAATATTGATGGATATGCTCCACATAAGCAAAAGCCCCTGAGAGTCACATGCTCTGGGATATGTACCTAAATGCAACAATGACTAGGACGTGCTGGAGGGATACATTCCTGACCCAGACACTCACCATGCTTTAGAACATTATTCCTATGTACATCAGGCAGGGACCCTCACTAGCACTCCTCAAGAGATACCTCGATGGGTGGATGGGAGACAGACATGTACACCAGGGATCACTGCAGTGGTTCTGCTGTACAGAGGTGCAGGAAACAAATGGCTCTGCTGTTCACAGGCACAGGACACTAACCTAGGGAGGTGCCACAAGGGAAAACACTGTAGTTAGGCTTACAAATGGCCTTGGCCAGACAGCATAGTACCTACCTATGAACCTATGAAGCTATTACATGTCCTTTGTGCATGGATAATTGACTAGCTCTTCCATTTCAATTAGCTATCATGCTGATACACTGTCTGGTGACTACAAGTCATATGTGTCCTGTTATTGTGTATTGTACATGCCAATAGACATACCTGATGTTTGCATAACATAACGGTAATGCTATGTAAAATGTTAGACATATCTACCTACAGTACTGTACATTTCACATTTTTGCCACAATATCCCACAATGCAAATAATAATTGCACAGCAGGACCACCTTAGACATGTTATTCTCAGTTATACGCCCATACATATGCCTACTGTTACAGTATATCAACGTATACTATCCCCTGTTATGGCACGTACTTGTTGGACAAACCCTGCCACTGACAGTGGCTGGAGTGGAATTGTTGTGTTTAAAGTCCTTATATAGCATCCCTTGTGGTGTATGAGGTGTTTACCTTGTGGCCCACAGCAGTACACACAATTTCTACGAGCGTTACTATGCTCAACAATACATCACTACATAATACCTTTTCCCACTATATGCATTGCGTACACTTTAATTAATAGAGAACAGATACTACATACACTAACATACTGAGTGTTCTACATACCTTATTAGTATCCCGAGTTGATGGTAATATAAGTCCTATTCGTTTTCTGTTGTAACGTTTTTCTGGTATTTACATATGGTTTGAATGTATGACAAGCCATCCTTTTATACTTAGATATCAATAACATGTGGTATCCTGCCACCAATTGGTGTTCCGGAGTAGATGATTACATGCACATCAGCTGTGCAGCTACTCCATTAGCCAATGACATGGTAACAGTGGGGTATAATTGAATACTGCACTTGGGCGTTGTCCCTTTGCCGTACCTTCGAGGAAGACGGCCTGGATGTGTTGTTTGTGATGAATTGCAACAGCTATATGGAGACACACAGAGATATATTAACTTCATGGCCCCCGTGGATTGTGTATAACGGCTAGAGGATGTAGTTCTACATGTGAGTCTAGCTGTTATATCAGCCGTCTGATACGGGATTATTGCAACCAAACCTTGTAACATCGGTGTCTGTTCCATTTTACAACAGCAACAATTTCACATAGGGCCATTATAGTGTGTCTCTGACAAGGTATGTTAAGGCTTTTGCAGATGTCATAGAGTGAGTGGATGTTTGTGATGTTATTACAGTCTGTATTGCAATTGTTTTGGGTGTGGGGGAGTTGTAGGTGGGTGTACATAGCAGATGCAGGTGTGTAGGAACTGCATTTATACATATTCAATATGTGTGTGAGGGCTCCTTCCCTATTTGAAGACCCATCCTTTAGTGGACTAATACTATGGTAATTGCTGGCTTATTCATTAAGCCATTGTTAATTGGTTCCTGTATAGCATGCAGGTGATGTTGGTCCTTCATTCCCTTCGTAAATACATTAGTATGTCATGAAATGTTGCTACATGAAAGCTACCTCGTGTATTTCTGTCACAGATATTTGCACTCATTGGAGTTGTGTTGGTGACTGAACCTCTTTGGCTTGGGTTGCCACCTTTTCAAATGGCCATAGTGGGACATTTGCAGCACACGCATCGGATTTTAGAGGCCGACACATACCCACGGTCAGTACAAAGTATAGAGCTTTACATATATGCCTATATAAAAGCTTATATTCTTGTAGCAGTTTACTTGCTTATCCTGTTTCTTGTTACATGTAGGTATTTTAGATACAGATGACTATTTTATGCAACAATTACATTAAATATGGAACATGCCAAATGTCTCGAGATTGTAGGACATTGGTATTTGTACTCATTTTGGTCAGGACACTACCACACATAGAGGGACTGCCCCTTGCAAGGTAGGACAAGTGGTAACCCTATATTTGGCTCATGTCCATAGCACATATTTGTAATAGTGTATAGATATATATACTCTCCATATCCCTTGTTCATAACGTTCGGTCATGGCGGAATGTGTTATTGCTATGGTCCATGTTATGCACATATTTGAAGAATTCAACCGCTGTATACAGCATACCCATGGATTCAGGAACGCACACACTTCCAACGACCACATTACCGTTCCCAGACTCCAAAACCCCACAATACCGAACACTCAAACTCCCGACAGTCAAACTCCTGGAACTAACACAAACACAGAGCACACACACAGACACACTGCTACCCATCACATGCAAACAAACCATCCTACACTACATATGGCCAGGTGGCCATGCCCCCATACACACCCCATGTGGGTGGCTGTGCCCCCCACACCACACCTACTTTAATAATCTACCTCTGGGATAGCAGAAACAGACACAAGAAGCAAACCCAAACACACACATTACAGTCCACTGGAAGCACACACCACACTCAGAACACACACTTACACACACTACAGCAATCAGAAACACACTTAAACACAGTACCTACCTGAACTGCAGCACCAGAAGCACTAACTAAATGTCCCTTAACATCGTGATAATAGTACTCGCGGTTCTGGGGTTTTGGTACTGTGGTCTTTCGGTCTTTAAGCCTCATGATTACACGCATCAGTATTTAAAGCATTCGGTATTTGGTAGTATCCTATATATATGTACCTCTATGGTTGAGTAGATGTTGTTAACCTATCTATATAACTCCCAAAACGAACGAACCAGATAAAAATGAAAAAACGAAAAGCCACCAGCTGGAATCAAATGAATTTACTTAACTTAGACAAACTTTAAACGCACAAACGTTAAAAAACAAATATAAAATAGGATAAAAGTAAGCACTTTCATTTAATTGGTATTAAACTTCCTCAGACACTACCTTAAATTACTTCACTTCCTTTTATAAACTTTCCTAAATTCAAACAGAACCACATGACTCAAAAAGCCAACGCATACCTACTAATAACATTTTGACACTCTAAAAATATATGCCATGATCCATTCATTTTCTTCATAACAACTCTATCCAAATAACATTATATATAAATTTCACAATTCTTAATAAAAAACTTATAAAACTATAAATATTATAACAAAAATATATTTTATATAATAAATATTTTAAATATTAAATAAATAATTTTACTAAAATGTATATTATTTAATTTAAAAAATTATATATTTTCTAAATCCATTATATTCATTATTTATTAAGTTTAAAAATATTTTACTAATAATTGCCTTAAATATCATAAATATTATAATTATGATTGCACAAATAATTATTAAAATAAATAAAATAATGCTATCAGCCTTATAAGGGTGGAATGAATCTATTTTCCTCTATTGACATTAATAAATACTTAAAATTTTGGAATATAATAAAAAAACTATATATAAAAAGGATTTTATTCAAACATTAAAATAACTATTTTATATTTTGCATACATAAACAAAGGGGGAAGCATTATATATATTCTATACTTATCACTAAAACAATAAAAATATTAATAAATAAGAGCTATTTAATCTTCTTTCTATTTAATGCCATTAATTTTAATATAGGGGCTATTGTGCTTCTTTCATTTATTCCCAGCCATGTATCCGCTTGTAATTTGATTTGCCATTGTAATTCTTTTTGTTCAAGTATTAAGCCCCAAGGGCTTCTGTCTTCTATTTCAACATGATCTATAACTGTAAAATAAAATTGATGATTATTAAATTCATTAATATGTTTTGCTAAAGAATTATTTATCTTATTTTTCTTTATAGAATATTTATGTTCATAAATCCTTTGTGATAAAGCTCTCTCTGTTTTTCCTATATAAAATATAGGACAAGAATCACAAGTTGCTAGATAAACTACTGCTTTCGATTTACAGTTATATTTATTTTTTAAAAAATATTTTTTGTTTCTCAAATAGAAGGAATGCCCTACCTTAATTTTAAAACACCAATTACAAGCCCCACATTTATTCATTCCATAAGATGAGTTATTATTTTTTATATTATACTTATTTGATTTCAATATATCTTTAAAGCTTCTCCCTTTTATATATACAATTTTAGGTGTATGTTCTATGTATTTTTTTACATTGGGGTCATCCATTAATATTGCCCAATTATTTACAAATATTTCTCTTAAACTTTGATGCTCTTGGGAAAAAGTAATTATTAGGGCTCTTGTAAATTTATTTTTATCCTCCTTTATTCTCATTAAATTATCTTGCACTATAATATTAGCCATAATTTGATCATTTATACTCTCTGTAACACTTTTATTTTCATTATTTTTATTTATTCCAATATTTTGCTTATATAAAATAGGGCAAAAATGGCCATTCAATCTTTTTTGCGTTACTTCTGCTATTAATCCATCTATTAAAGCTGGTGGATAATATTTATTTATAAACATCCTTCGCAAAAAATTACATTCTATCTGAAATTGTTCAAAATTAGGGACCATACGTGCCGCTCTAACTAATTGTCCCTTTACTACAGATTTTTTCTGGTATTTGGGATGAGAACTACTATAGTGAAGAAAACTATTGGAATACGATTCTTTTCTATGGATGACCACAATATACATTTCGTTTACATAATCTTTAATAAGATTAATATCTAAATAATTAATACTCTGTTCATTTATATTCCATATGAATTTAAAAAAGGAAGTAGTTTCATTAATATAATTTAAAAATTTATTTAAAATATTTTTAGTGCCACTCCAAATAAGGCTGATATCATCTTGAAAGCGATGATAAGATTTAATAAATTTATAATATTTACTACTAAAAATAAATTTTTTCTCCCAAAATGCCATAACTAAATTGGCGTATGTGCCTCCACACGGTGAACCCATTGCAATTCCTTTTTTCTGTAAAAAATATTTATCAAAAATTATATAATTATTACTTAAAACTAATTCTAAAAGTTCAATTATGACATTAGTTAATTCATGATTTATACTATATTGAATTAATAATTCATTAATCCATTCAAGCCCTATATCTTGAGGGATCACAGTGTAGAGATCACATACATCAATAGTTACTAAAATATCTTGTTTATTGAATTCTACGTCATTCATGTGCTCTAAAAAAGTCCATGAATCTTTACAAATATATTTTTCATTTTTCACAATCTTTTTTAACTCATAGTCCACATATTTAGCACATGCTGAAGTAATAGAATCCCTTCCATCTACTAATGGATGCATAGGGGGATCATTTATATCTTTATGAATTTTTGGATTTCCAAAAAATATGGGAACTCTAGGTGATATAATATTAAGATAATTATATAAATCTATATCAATTTGCATTTCTAAAAACATATCATTTATTTATGCATATTTTTTTATATGCCAAATTTAATTCATTTAAAGATATTCGTTCATACGTATCAGTTTGTAAAATAGAATTTAATTTTCGATTATACAATTCATTATTCATTATAACAGCACCTCCTCCTTTATCAGGCTTCATAATTCTATTTTTTTCTTTCTGCAAAGCCCTTAATATATTTTGTTCATCTGAATTTAAATTAGAAGGTTAACCAGTCATTTTACACATTTTATCTAAACTTTTCAGCTGATATTCACACATTTTCTCATACAATAATAATTTCGGATATAAAGGTGGATTAAAAGTACTACTAATGTTAAACTTATTAGATTCACTATAAATGGTATCATGATACATCAAGGAGAAATTAATTTTCCTTAGAAATAATTTCATATCAATCATAACAGTGGTGAAATCGAATGATTTTGAAGGAACAAAGGTGTAGCCCTTAGATAGTAAATTTGCTACATCTTGGTTAACCTCAATATGGTAGAAATTAAAAACTTTGAAATCTCCACCATTATTTACTATAATATGTTTAAATTCATCACTCGGTATTTCATCATTACTTTTACGCTTACTTTTATCCTATTTTATATTTGTTTTTGAACGTTTGTGCGTTTAAAGTTTGTCTAAGTTAAATAAATTCATTTGATTCCAGCTAGTGGCTTTTTGCTTTTTCGTTTTTATCTGGTTCGTTCGTTTTGGGATTTATGTCATCAGTTAATCCAAGCGAAAGTGCCGTACAACTGGATGATTCCATCAACATGACCGAAGGGTCGATTGGTAACTTAACAGATCTAATTATGAAACTCACACAACGAGTAGACGGCTTATATGAGAAACTGAACAGTTCAGAAGCTAGCAACGCAAGCGGGAGCTTGCATGGTTCAAAAACAAACAGTTCTTTTGACTTTAATTTAATGCCAGCATGCCTTGACAACGGGAACAGCTCTAATGGAAAAAAATTAAGACATGTTGTGGACTCTTCGAAAGAAAATAATGGTACACATGGAAATTAGAATAACAGAATACACCAAGTACCATTGCATCGCAGCCAAGAACATATCCCGGTGCATAAGGAAGGTGCACGGAAAACAATTCCAGTCCTAACTGAATGGTTGGAATCGTCTTTTGCATTTTCAGGAAATCCAATTCCAGGTACAGATACAATAGACTCAAAGCTCAATGATTATGATTATAAGCTACTTAAATGCAGAAAGTTACAAATGGAGAACGCGTATTTAAAAGAATGCATCAAACACAATATCATACCAAAAGGGCTACGCTTAAGGCGTTATCCTACTGGTTTAGTTTATAATTCTCCATTACATACTGAATTATTGCAGCTGTTTGATAGAAGTGGTAGAGAATTATTGAATTTATTAATTAATTACAATCAACTAGAAATAGATCAGCATATGGTCGATTTGGATCGACTAGACAAGGATATTAGAGCTGACATTTCCTTTGACAATATTCAATATGATATGCTGAGAATCTATAATAGTATCGAACAGCAAATATTCAAGTTAAAGAATGGGAAAATGCATAAACTAGAGAGAGATATGAACCAGCATGCAAATGGGCTAGCTTATCCTAAGCCTCCTGAAGGGCAAAGAAGAATTAGGACTTATGGTTATAATAATAACAAATCAAATAATGAAATTAGAATAAAAGATCATAATGACATTGGATAACATAATGATTTGGTGTATAATGAAGAATTTCCAGAACTGAGAAGGTCCGAAAGATTGAAAAATAAAACCCCATATTTGAACCATCAAGCAGCGGGGTTTCAAGGGGCCAGACCCAAGGACAAACAATGGAGAACTTAGACAATAATTTCTTATTGGACTTAAATGAAAATAATGACTCGAATGATTTTCAAATAAGTAATGATGAAATACCGAGTGATGAATTTAAACATATCATAGTAAATAATGGTGGAGATTTCAAAGTTTTTAATTTCTCCCATATTGAGGTTAACCAAGATGTAGCAAATTTACTATCTAAGGGCTACACCTTTGTTCCTTCAAAATCATTCGATTTCACCAATGTTATGATTGATATGAATTTATTTTTAAGGAAAATTAATTTCTCCTTGATGTATCATGATACCATTTATAGTGAATCTAATAAGTTTAACATTAGTAGTACTTTTAATCCGCCTTTACATCCGAAATTATTATTGTATGAGAAAATGTGTGAATATCAGCTGAAACGTTTAGATAAAATGTGTAAAATGACTGGTTACCCTTCTAAATTAAATTCAGATGAACAAAATATATTAAGGGCTTTGCAGAAAGAAAAAAATAGAATTATGAAGCCTGATAAAGGAGGAGGGGCTGTTATAATGAGTAATGAATTTTATAATCGAAAATTAAATTCTATTTTACAAACTGATACATATGAACAAATATCTTTAAATGAATTAAATTTGGCATATAAAAAATATATGCAAAAATAAATGATATGTTTTTAGAAAGGCGAATTGATATAGATTTATATAATTATCTTAATATTGTATCACCCAGAATTCCCATATTGTTTGGAAATCCAAAAATTCATAAAGATATAAATGATCCCCCTATGTGTCCATTAGTAGACGGAAGGGATTCTATTAGTTCAGCATGTGCTAAATATGTGGACTATGAGTTAAAAAAGATTGTGAAAAATGAAAAATATATTTGTAAAGATTCATGGACTTTTTTAGAGCACATGAATGAAGTAGAATTCAATAAACAAGATATTTTAGTAACTACTGATGTATGTGATCTCTACACGGTGATCCCTCAAGATATAGGGGTTGAATGGGCTAATGAATTATTAATTCAATATAGTATAAATCATGAATTAACTAATTTCATGATTGAACTTTTAGAATTAGTTTTGAGTAATAATTATATAATATTTGATAAGAAATATTTTTTAAAGAAAAAAGGAATTGCAATGGTTCACTGTGTGGAGGCACATACGCCAATTTAGTTATGGCATTTTGGGAGAAAAAATTTATTTTTAGTAGTAAATATTATAAATTTATTAAATCTTATCATCGCTTTCAAGATAATATCAGCCTTATTTGGAGTGGCACTAAAATATTTTAAATTAATTTTTAAATTATATTAATGAAACTACTTCCTTTTTTAAATTCATATGGAATATAAATGAACAGAGTATTAATTATTTAGATATTAATCTTATTAAAGATTATGTAAAGGAAACTTATATTGCGGTCATCCATAGAATAGAATCGTATTCCAATAGTTTTCTTCACTATAGTAGTTCTCATCCCGAATACCAGAAAAAATCTGTAGTAAAGGGACAATTAGAGCAGCACGTATTGTCACTAATTTTGAACAATTTCAGATATAATGTAATTTTTTGCAAAGTATGTTTATAAATAAATGTTATCCACCAGCTTTAATACATGGATTAATAGCAGAAGTAACGCAAAAAAGATTGAATGGCCATTTTTGCCCTATTTTATATAAGCACAATATTGGAATAAATAAAAATAATGAAAATAAAAGTGTTACAGAGAGTATAAATGATCAAATTATGACTAATATCATAGTGCAAGATAATTTAATGAGAATAAAGGAGGATAAAAATAAATTTACAAGAGCCCTAATAATTACTTTTTCCCAAGAGCATCAAATTTTAAGAGAAATATTTGTAAATAATTGGGCAATATTAATGGATGACCCCCAATGTAAAAAATACATAGAACATACACCTAAAATTGTATATAGAAAAGGGAGAAGCTTTAAAGATATATTGAAATTAAATAAGTATAATATAAAAAATAATAACTCATCATATGGAATGAATAAATGTGGGGCTTGTAATTGGTGTTTTAAAATTAAGGTAGGGCATTCCTTCTATTTGAGAAACAAAAAATATTTTTTAAAAAATAAATATAACTGTAAATCGAAAGCAGTAGTTTATCTAGCAACTTGTGATTCTTGTCCTATATTTTATATAGGAAAAACAGAGAGAGCTTTATCACAAAGGATTTATGAACATGAATATTCTATGAAGAAAAATAAGATAAATAATGCTTTAGCAAAACATATTAATGAATTTAATAATCATCAATTTTATTTTACAGTTATAGATCATGTTGAAATAGAAGACAGAAGCCCTTGGGGCTTAATACTTGAACAAAAAGAATTACAATGGTAAATCAAATTACAAGCATATACATGGCCGGGAATAAATGAAAGAAGCACAATAGCCCCTATATTAAAATTAATGGCATTAAATAGAAAGAAGATTAAAGATTAAATAGCTCTTATTTATTAATATTTTTATTGTTTTAGTGATAAGTATAGAAGATATAATGCTTCCTCCTTTGTTTATGTATGTAAAATATATAATAGTTATTTTAATGTTTGAATAAAATCCTTTTTATATATAGTTTTTTATTATATTCCAAAATGTTAAGTATTTATTAATGGCAATAGAGGAAAATAGATTTGTTCCACCCTTATAAAGCTGACAGCATTATTTTAATTATTTTAATAATTATTTGTGCAATCATAACTATAATATTTATGATATTTAAGGCGATTATTAGTAAAATATTTTTAAACTTAATAAATAATTAATATAATGGATTTAGAAAATATATAAATTTTAAAATAATATAAATTTTAGTAAAATTATTTATTTAATATTTAAAATATTTATTATATAAAATATATTTTTGTTATAATATTTATAGTTTTATAAGTTTTTTATTAAGATTTGTGAAATTTATATATAATGTTATTTGGATAGATTTGTTATGAAGAAAATGAATGGATCATGACATATATTTTTAGAGTGTCAAAATGTTATTAGTAGGCATGCATTAGCTTTTTGAGTCATGTGGTTCTGTTTGAATTTAGGAAAGTTTATAAAAGGAAGTGAAGTAATTTAAGGTAGTGTCTGAGGAAGTTTAATACCAATTAAACAAAAGTGCTTACTTTTATCCTATTTTATATTTGTTTTTGAACGTTTGTGCATTTAAAGTTTGTCTAAGTTAAATAAATTCATATGATTCCAGCTGGTGGCTTTTCGCTTTTTCGTTTTTAACCTATCTATATATTTGCATATATATGTATATCCAGATCGCGGATATTATCCCCCTTCATAAAGGTGGAAACTCTAGGGAATTATCCAACTACAGACCTATTGCTATACTATCTCCACTGGCAAAAATCATGGAGAAATGCATTCATAAGCAACTGTTAAAACACTTAATAGATAACAACTTATTAGTTAACTACCAACATGGCTTCAGGCCATTTCACAGTACTACTACTGCCCTTTTATCCTTCTCTGACTGTTTAAACAAAAATCGCAATAACAACACTCTATCCTCAGCCCTCTTTATTGATCTCTCTAAAGCCTTCGATATGGTTAACCACCAACTTCTCATAAACATACTCAAAAACCTATCTCTTGATGCACTGGCTATACAATGGTTTCAATCCTACTTAAACAATAGGCAACAAGCAGTTCTGTGGGAGAACAACTTATCTCCCCGTCTCCCCATTGCACTCGGTGTCCCCCAAGGTTCTATACTTGGACCTCTTCCATTTTCTAATTTCATCAACGACCTGCATACTGTAATTCCTCAAGCTTCCATAATACAATACGCAGATGACTCCACATTAATATGCTCAGCCCAACTCCATCAGACCTTCAGTCTCTCACCCAAAAAGTGTTCAACATAGTTGAGGAATGGTTACTACATCAGTGCCTCATCCTGAACCCCCCAAAAAACCAAACTCCTACTTTTTACTCCCACCAATAGGGCCACAGCACTACACTTTACTGTCACATCGAACAATGGAACCATCATATCCCCCGACTCTACCACAAAACTCCTAGGGGTACTAATTGACAATAACCTTAACTTTGATAGTCACATTAACAATACCATAAAAACAGTCAACAAAAAACTAGGCTCCCTCTATAGAATCAAATCCTTTCTTACCCCACTAGCAAGATCTACTATTGCCCAGACCCACTTAATCTCTACCCTCCTCTATGCCTCCCCTATATATACTAACCTGAACAAACTGGCTGTCTCCTATAACAATATTGCTAGATTTGCAACAGGCTCTATATTCAGAACCCATCACTGTATTAATTATGAACAACTAGGATGGCTAGAGTTACCAAATCTACTTCTATTTAAACAATTAACATTTACCTACAAAATCCTGTATCAGCCTAATAACACACCAATTCTTACCAACCTTATCACCCCCTACAGCAACCTTAAGACCCTACGCTCATCTAATAAAATACTAATACAAATAGGCAAAACCTACAATAAGGCTGGGGACTCTCTGTTCTCTAATACCGTGAGTAAAACCTGGAACTCTCTCCCCAGTGACCTGACCTCCCTTTCCTCACTAACACAATTTAAAATCAGGCTTAAAACCTACCTCAAATCCCATTGGTTATGCACCTGTATGAACCCAGACTAACCTCTCATGTCATTTTTTTTCACAAAGATACCTGTCTTATTACTGTATATACTAACTGCCTAATGAAAACCATAAATATAACAGGCCTTAAAATTGATTAGATTCTCTATCTATATCCAAAAATATCTTTCAGACTACCTACTATGTTAACAAAAGATACTTATCATAAGATTCTGCAACCAAATGTGTTTTGAAGTGAACATATTTCCTTATATTTTACTCTACTCACATCTATATGATCTTTCATGTATCAAATAGCTTAATTTTGTATTGTACTTGCACCTGTGAAATTTTGTTTTGTTTTTATACATAATATTGTACTTTACTTTCGAGGAGCTTTTCTCCCCGGGCCTCTGCTGAAAATGGACATGTATCCAGCTGGACTAGCCCAGTCAACAAATGTAAAATAAAAAAAAATAAAAATATATCGACATATATCTCTCTATCACCCTTTCTCTCTATATATTCTATATATATATATATATATATATATATATATATAGAGAGAGAGAGAGAGAATACACCTTTCGTTGGGTACATGGCAGTGTATACTATTTCCTGAACTCCGCCCTTTAACCTGTCACAATACACACCTGACATTGGTACATCTCAGGTAGCTTAGTGGTAGGTTATTGTGAAGATTGTGTACATGGTTGCGTGTTCTACTCCTGGCAGTAGTCATTTTACCTCTCAGAGCAGGCACTATTAGTACAAGGGTAAATAACGCACATTTCAGTGGTTCTGGGCAGCTTTGCCCGTGATCTGCAAGATATTCAGCAAATGTTAGACCTGTGTAGCGCATATCCAAGTAGTCATGTTTAAATGACGCTTACCGGCACTTACCGGTGCAAAAACCCGCTAACATGTGCTTAAACGTGCTCTAATGACCTGCATCCAACATCCATTATTCGGGACATCAGAATTACGTAACAGCCCTTGCAGGTCGTGGAACTAGGACCATGCACGAGACAGTCAGTGGCTTTACCACTGAGGCATCTGGGATATGTACAAGTGCTATGGTGTTTAGTATGTAGACTGTACTACGGCTGTATTCCATACTGCAAACAAATGTGTAACTCAGTTAGTTTACATATAGGTTCATAGGTTCATACTAGGCTATCTGCCCTAGGGCATTTACAAGTCTAGCCAGAGTATGTTTGGCTATCGCCACCCATTTTAAAATGAATTTTGCTATGCCCTTTTTCGAGGTTATATACTGTGCATCTGTCTAACAGTGACACAGAAGTGATACCCGGAGTAAATCTACGATCTTCCATCCACTCATCAAGATTCCTCTTGAAGAGAGTCAATGAGGGACTCTGCCTATCCTGGACTGGGATTTTATTCCAGAGTGAAGGGAGCCTCTGGGTTATGAATCTGTCCCTCCAGCATGTCCTATTTATTTCAGTGCTGAGGTTCAAGTCTCTCGAGCGTGTAGCTCGATGGGATTTAGATTTTCTGAGGTGCAGCATGTCCATTAATTCCAGGTTGGACATGGCTTTATACGTCAGGCACAGATCGCCTCTGAGCAGGCTGTATGCCACTGAGTAGAGCTGGAGTTTCTTTAACTGGGCAGCATATGGCATCTGTTTGAGCCCTTTGATCCTCTTGGTGAGGTACTTTTGGGGTCTTTCCAGTTGCTGCAGGTGTCTGGTAAGGTACATCCCAAAAGGGGCATTGTACTCAATTATGGGCCTGATGAGGGATGAATAAAGAGGCATGATGACCTCCCCTGATCTAGATGTGAATCCCTTCATGATTAGGTGGGCTATATAAAATGATTTTCTAACCACTTTGGCCATGTGGTTGTTGAATGAGAGATTGCTATCAACTTGGGTCCCCAGGTCCCTAATTACTTCTTCCGTACTTAATGGATTACCAACTATGTGGTAATTTGTGGGCACTTTGTTTTTGCCGAAGGGGATGACTATACACTTTTTGGCATTTACCTTGAGACCATGGCTCTGACACCAGTTGTCTGTTTCTATGAGGCCCTTTTGTAGGATGCTTGTGTGGGCTGGAGAGTCGATTATGACACCCAGTTTGCAGTCATCTGCGAACTTGGTCAGCCAAAGTCCTTCCATGTTGGCCTGTACCTCCGAGAAATATATACCAAACAAGAGAGGTCCCAGGACTGAGCCTTGTGGGATGCCACTTGTAACTGGTTTGGAGTCTGACATGGCTCCAGCAATTCTAACCATGTGGGTTCTGTCCTTGAGCCAGTTTGCAACCCATCTAGTGACATAGGGGTTTATGTTTAAGCTGGTGAGCTTATCTATAATGCCCGAGTGGGGTATTGTATCGAAGGCTTTTGCGAGGTCCAGGTAGGCTGTGTGGACCACCTTCCCCTCGTCAATGGCCTTGGTGACTGTTTCAAAGAAATTGACCAGGTTTAAGAGGCAGGATCTGCCCTTAACAAAGCCGAACTGGGTAGGATCCAGTGTCTGTAGGTCCCCAATATCTTTATTTATGAGGTCCATGATGATCCTTTCCATAGCTTTGCAGACCAAGCTAGTCAGGCTTATAGGGCGATAGTTTCCAGGATTCATTGAGGCACCACCTTTGTGAAGAGGGACCACTGTTGCTGTACGCCACTCTTTGGGTACATATCCTGTAGTAAGGCTGAGATTGAACAGTAGTTTTATGTTTGGGTTTAGTTCTTCTTGGAGTTCATGTAGGACGCAGCCCAGGACACCGTCTGGTCCCATTGATGCTGTGTTTTTTGCTTTGGAGAGGGCGGCTCTTACCTGAGCATCTGAGATGTCAGGGGGGCAGCACTCTGCTGGGATAGATATTTGCCCTTTTGGTGTGGAAGGGGGTAGAAGTTTGCGCTGAACCTGTCAGCTAGGATGTTGGCAATGTCTCTGGGTTCGGTGTACTTTTTGTCATTTTGGACTAATTCTGAGCATATCTGGGAATTCCCACCCAGGTTTCTAACATAACTAAAGAAAGCCTTGTGATTATCCTTAGTGTCCTGTGCAATTTCTCTCTCAAAGCTGGCCTTAGACGATTTTATGAGTGCCCGTAGTTTTTTGCTAATACTGATCAGAGATACCCTCCCTTTTTGGGATTTTGCTCTGTCGTGTAGTAGCTTCCTCCTTCTATTGTATAGTTTGTTTATGGCTGGGGTCCACCAGAGAGGACGCCTGCTTTGGAGGATTGGGTCTTGGTTTTGTTTGGGATTGTGTGATCCATGCATTCTTGAAGGTGTTCATAGAATGCGTTTATAAAGGATTCTGCGGTCTGGGACGTATTTTCCACAGGCCCGGGGGCTTTGAAGGATTCCACCTCGGTTTTGAGGAGTGTGAAATTTGCTTTAGAGAAGTTTTTTCACTGTGGTTTTCTGGGCAGGGGCTGGGGTCGGGATGTGAATATCTAGTGAGATTAGTTTATGGTCTGATCTTACCAGTGAGGGATACACTTCCGGTCTGGAGCATAGAGTCCCCATGTTGGTGATGATCAGGTCCAGTATGTTTTCCCCTCTTGTGGGAGTGGTAACACGCTGTTCCATAGCATTTGAGTTTATAAATTCTAGGAACCTTTGGGTTAGGGTGTTGGAGCTAGAGTAATGCTCCCAGTCTATGTTTGGGTAGTTGAAGTCGCCCAATATAATGGTGTTTGGAGAGACCTTCATATTTTCCAGTGTTCTCAGGAAGGCCGAGTGGGGTTCCTAGGTTTGGGAGGGTGGTCTGTAGCAGGCTATAAACTGGAAGGCAGTTTTACCCACTGTTAGTTGCACATGGATAGTCTCTGATGCTTCATGCTGTGCCACCAACCTGGAGGTGTGGGTATCTTTGACGAATATTGATACTCCCCCTCCTTTTGTGGTTCGGTCCAAGTTTTGGGGCTGAAAAACATGGTATGAGTTATAACCTGGAAGTGCTGGGGTGCTCTCGGGAGCCTTGAACCAGGTTTCTGTTACTGCACAGATATCGATGTTCTCCATGCTAAGGAGAGTTTTGAGTGTGTGCATCTTGAGGTTTAGACTTCTGGCATTGAGTAGCATTACTCTTAGTTTCTTATCCCTTGTGATACCTATGGAGGTGGGTTTGTCTTTTTAGCCTTGCCTAAAAAAGGCACTATGGGGATGGCAAGAGCCTTTGCCAATATCTGAAAGCCCAGGGGTGACAGGTGCAAGCCGTCCCTAGTGAAGCATCGTGGCTTGTCGAGCATGTCATCCCAGGCTGACAGGTATTGGATCCCCTTTGAATGACACCAATACTTAAGCCAATTGTTGAAATTGATCATCTTGTCTTCATATTGTGGCATCATTCTTGGTGAGGGTAAGATGCTACTCAAGGTCAGGGTCATACCGGCCTGGGCTACATGCTCAGAGAGCTCCTCTATGTCTCTTTTCATGTAGTCCAGGGAGGTACGTCTCAGGTCATTCACACCAGCATGGACAATGACTGAGTCATATTTGTACTTGCCTTGGAGTGACCTGAGTGCTTGTGTTATGTGGCGGATCCTAGCGCCCGACAGGCAGCTCACCGTGACCTTCTCCTTGTTCAGCCTGGTGAGCGGGATGTCAGTGTGCCTGACGATAGAGTCACCTATTACAAGTGTATCAGGTGTGTTGTTTAGCCTTAAGGGCTGTGACTGTTCGGCACACTGGCTTTGTGAGCTATGTGTTGCACGTGTTTTGTTTTGGGGTAGCGGTTGCTTGGGTGTCTGCTTTGGAGGTCTCTGTTGCTTAGGCAGATTTTTATTTAGAGCCTCCGAGTATGTTTTTGTGTGTTTATGTGTTTGGTTTGCTGTCGTGGTAGGTCTATGTGAGACTGGAATTGTAGTGAGTGTGGTTTCCTTCTCCTCCTGACTGGTTACGCCAGTAGTGAGTTGAGAGAGCTTAGCCTCCAGTTTGGCTATATGGTTGTATCTCTCACATGTGTTGGAATTTGTTGGGAGGAGGAGAGAGTTGTCTGTGTACATGAGGCAGTTGTAACATTGCCTCAAGATTCCCAGATTCACCAGCTGGACTGGAGAGGAGATTGACAACTGACCTTTGGACATGCTAGAATAGTATTGAGAATTCCTTTATAATTGAAAAAAGGGCCAATGGGGAACAAGGTACTCAAGGGGAGTTTGTGAAGGTGTAGTGCTTTTATTTTTTTAGTGCTGACTTATATAATTGCTTTAGTGAGCAAGTGCCAGGCTTTAGAGTAGGAATAGGGTGTTTATTATGAGAACTAGATCAGTTCTAAGGGAAAAAGTGAAGAGCAGACTTTGTGGAGCCGAGAATGGTTTAAACCCAATTAAGCGGCGTTGCCCGATGCTGCGCTATGCGCAAAATCACGCAAAGCCGCGCTAAAGCGGGTTTTATACAGGGGGACTTGAAAGAGCTAGAAATTGGCCCAAAATGGCCAATAGACTACCAGATTCTTGTGCTGGGAACACTCCTCCAGGGATAGATAGGCTGCTCTAAGCTCCCCACTGCCACTGGTGAACAAAGAAGCCTCCCTTTATCCAAGAAAGGAAATGGGCAACACAGGAACTTTCCAAAAGTCCAGAATACAGCAAAGCCTGTATTTGGACTACTCTAGGTCAGGAAAGACGGGAAACAAGGATAATTGTTTTGTTTTTTCTTTTTTTGCAACAAACAGCAGGAAAATGCAATAAATATGTAACACAGGCTAGCGCACTTGAGTGTGTAGCCTCAACAGGTAAATGCAACAAACAGGGCAAACTTTAAAAGTGCAGGTGCAAAAACAACTTTAAACAGTTTAAAACAGTTCAAGAAGCAGAAATACTTGCAGTTTAGCTAGATCGGACAGTCGCCCAGGTAGTAGTAGCCAAAAAAAACACTTTTATCAGGTTAGCAGTCGCTCTTTTAGCCTCTCTGCTGCTAGCACCACTCTGCAGGACCACAAGGAGCATGGCTGAGTAGTAACAAGCGCAAAAACCGCGCCAAAGCGGGTTTTATACAGGGGGACTTGAAAGAGCTAGAAATTGGCCCAAAACGGCCAATAGACTACCAGATTCTTGTGCTGGGAACACTCCTCCAGGGATAGATAGGCTGCTCTAAGCTCCCCACTGCCATTGGTGAACAAAGAAGCCTCCCTTTATCCAAGAAAGGAAATAGGCAACACAGGAACTTTCCAAAAGTCCAGAATACAGCAAAGCCTGTATTTGGACTACTCTAGGTCAGGAAAGACGGGAAACAAGGATAATTTTTTTTTTTCTTTTTTGCAGCAAACATCAGGAAAATGCAATAAATATGTAACACAGGCTAGCGCACTTGAGTGCGTAGCCTCAACAGGTAAATGCAACAAACAGGACAAACTTTAAATTACAAGCACAAAAGTGCGCTAAAGCTGGCTTTAAAGCAGGGGGTTAGAAAGAGATAGGAAATGGCCCAAAACGGCCAATAAGCTACAAGTTACTGGGCTGGAACCACTCCTCAAGGGACAGATAGGCTGTTCAGAGCTCCCCACTCTCATTGGTGAACAAAGAATCTTCCTCCTATCCAAATAAGGATATGGGCAACACAGGAACTATGACACAGCCCAGAGATCAGCAATACCTGAAGACTGGACTATTCTAGTTCAGTAAAGGCGGGAAACAAGGATATATATATATATATATATATATATATATATATATATATATATATTTTTTTTTTTAAGTAGCAGAAACTAGGTACAGAAGAAACACAGTAAATGCTTTAATTCGGCTAGCGCACTTGAGTGTGTAGCCTACCAGTTGCCTGTATCACTCTGCAGGACACCACGAAGAGCTGTGCGGAGTTGTATACAATAACAAACTTTTTAAATCACAGATTCGCTAAGAAAAAAAAAAACTGGCGTTTTAGGCAGAATTAGTTAAGACAGCAAGAAAAGCAGAAAACTGATACTTAATCACTCCAAAGTCACTATTTTGTCTCTCTGCTGCTGTAGACTCTGCAGAACACCTGGAAGGCACTTGCTGAGCGGAATACAAGCGTAAAAACTGTGCAAATGAGGTTTTTATAGCAGGGAAGTGAAAGAGATAGAAATTATCCCAAAATGGCCAATAAACTACTAACTTCTGGGCTGAAACCACTCCTCCAGGGACAGATAGGCTGCACAAAGGTGATATATGCATATGGATGATACCTATTAATGGTATGTCCAAGTGATGCTTAATGGATGTGCTCCAGCTATGGGAATCCATGTCACAGTGAACCACACACACTGTAATGTGCTACACCTTGCCACAGCCATAACTGGAGAATGCTGGGGTGACAGATACCTGTCATGGGTACTCCCCATGCTTTGGAACTACATCCCTGATTACATTATATGGAGCCCCTCATTAACACACAGGGAATCCTTGCAGAGTGGGTGGGGAACAGTGGTTACACCCCAGTGATCCCGCAATTGGCTCTGCTCCACAGAGGGACAGTTAGTTAATCAATGGGGTGGTGACAGCAGACACATTTTGGCTAGGCTTATGAATGGCCTCTGACAATTAGGCATGTACCTACTGATGTACCTAGGAACCTATACATACAGTATCAACACATGCTGTTAGCTTAATTTACTGAAGAAACACCAAATTCACAAAACGAAGGAGTCAAGCAATAGGATGAAAAAAGTTTTCCACTTAATACATCCGTCCTGGTACCTCGGCAATTCGCCTTCAATGGAACAAATAACCATACAAGCACATCCTATTTTTATATACTCATCAATTAATTCATTAAATTATTGAATCATTACATCATTAACCCTTATAATGCCAACAATTTCAATAAATACAATTTATCAGCATATCAATTTTATAAATACAAAATACTAGATGCAGAATTGTATGAAAACATAAATATAAAATATATTTAAATGCATGTGAATTCATATAAATTCATAAAAGAGCTTAATCAAAATACTTAACCAAATGCTACACAAACATTCACACTATAATGCCACTATCTAAATTCATTCCCCTGGGGTGTAATACCCAAGAATCTTTCTATGTTCTAACCTACTAAGTTCGATCTAAAAATTGCCTGCACAAAAATGTGGTCTTGCCAATACACTGAAAGTGAACCCATCAGTGTTACCATTGTGTATTTTAACAAAATGAGAAGCCACAGGACTGTCCATATTACCCCTCCTAATGTCCCCTAAATGCTCCAAAATGCGAACCTTAACCTTCCTGATAGTTTGTGCTATATACCATAAGGTTCTTTTGTTGAAAGGGTGAACAAATTCTTGGATTTTCACTTTAAAAAATATCTTTCTAAAGTTTGTTCTCATGTAAGAAACACTGAAGATGTGTGTAAAGCACTGCATTATAAGGGTTAATGATGTAATGATTCAATAATTTAATGAATTAATTGATGAGTATATAAAAATAGGATGTGCTTGTATGGTTATTTGTTCCATTGAAGGCGAATTGCCGAGGTACCAGAACGGATTTTCATCCTATTGCTTGACTCCTTCGTTTTGTGAATTTGGTGTTTCTTCAGTTTATGGTAGTTGTATCCAGTGTTTTTTGTCATGGAGAGCTTAATTTACTGTTCAGGTATTGACTTACCTTGTGCCAATAGCAGTTGTGTGTGCAATAGTTGAGGGCTGCCTATGTAGGATGCACACAGTAGACCACCTATACATGACAATTTACAGGTGGTCGTGTGTGTGTGCCATCCCTTTTACTGTCTGTGCAGGTGGAGAAGTGTGTCAGTCCTTAGGGGCCTACACTGTCAGTGTATGTGCTACACGTTCCCTCTTTGCCAAGGCATGGGCATACTGGGCACACCTCCTCTGCCTACTGGGGCTGGCACAGGGTGTTCATGGTCTGAATACCTCTGTGCCTGTGGTGCCCATGGCAACTGCGGTGGGCTGTGAGGGCCTTCACCATTATGCCCCTGCTGCAGCTGTTTCCGCAGGATCATATTATGTAGCATGGCACATACTATGAAGATGTGGGCACACATGCCTGGAGAGTACTGCAAGGCTCCACCAGATATGTCCAAGCAACTGAACCATGATTTCAGCATCCCAAACACACGCTCTATGATGATTCTGGTTTGTGCGTGTGCCTCATTATGGCGTTCTTGCATGGGTGTGTGTGCATTTCTGATGGGAGTCATAATCCACGGCTCCAGTGCATAGCCAACATCCACCACAAGGTGGCCATATGGGATGTCCACCCTGACAAATACCTGGTACAGCTGTGAGGCATGCCAGATATGGGAGTCGTGGTAGCTTCCAGGGCTGCCAGCACACACATCCATGATAATGCCCTGGGCATTGCACACGACCTGTCAGTTGATGGAGTGGTATCCCTTGCGGTTTATGTAGTGCCTACCATGCTCACCGGGTGGTGACTTGATATGTATGTGCATGCAGTCTATTGCACCCAGTACCTCCAGGTAGTCTGCCACACAGTGGAAGAGGAGCATATTGCTAGCCAACTCCTCCTGAGTTCGGGGGAAGTATATATGCTCATTGGCATGTGGTAACATGGCATCCAGGAACTGGTGGAGTACCCCGGATGCTGATGCCTGTGAGATCCCCATGATATCTCCAGTTGGCCTTTGAAAGGTACCTGTGGCTAGTGTTCTCATGCTTGCACATACCTTCGTGTCCACTGGGATGGGTTTCCCTCTGTTGTTTCTGGCTCTGAGGCATGGCTGGCACAGCTCAATGATTTGCTGTATGATGTCCCTGTCCACCCTGTAATGCTCTACTATCTCCAGATCATCTAGCCCCTGGTAGGTTACCCTTGGTCTGAACACTGTTCTCCTCTGGTGCCTGAGGTGGTTGTCAGCATCATCCTCCACACCACCTTCAGTCTCCAACACATGCTGATGAATCACAGCTATGGCAGCTCCCAACATGTACATTGCAAAAGTTCCCTGTCTGTTTACACCGATGGTGCAGTGTTTGGGAATACACAAGTGTGTGTGAGGTGCCTTCACACTTTATACTATTGTGCTTTGGAAGCTGATGATGTCATAGGGTGTGTATGTACAATCCGAGCTGCAGGGTATCGTACTTATGTGTTTTATCGCAGGTACTGCTATTGTGTTGTCTTTGATGTTGAATTACATTTGGCTGCCATGGATCACCTCTTACCCTTGCCTTCACTTTTCAAACCGATTCCCCTCCCGTTGTCAGGCATGCATCCAGCAGCCTGCTTCCTTGTTTTGTACTTTCCCAACCCAGGATTGTGTTGCAAAATGTGTTCTATAGCCGATCTACTGCAGGTTTGCTTTGCTCTGTTGTGACAGTTCTCTTTTCTTTGCAATCCGGCACCTCCCCTTTCCTGTTCTGCAGGTTGCTGGTAGCAGCCTTGTTAGCTACCATCAATGGCCCACTGTGAGTTAATAGGTGTTAATTACTCAGTTGTACTCCAATTACCCTACTGCAGCATTTCCTTATTGTCTTCCCGTAACCTTCCTGTTTCAGCTGTGGTGCATGCCACGCGCAGCCGTTCACCAGGTTTTGAGCGCGTTGTCATCCACGTACACATGTGCTTTCAGTCATCTTGTGTGCTCTCAGCTAAGCAAAGCTATGGCTACATCCACACCCCTATCCTGTGGCTCTGCTTAGCAATGGGCAACCTGGATTAGCAATGCTCCAATGTGCTTATAGCTACGGTGGCACACCCCTCTGCTGATGTCATGTATACCTCCAGGCCAATTCTAGGCGTTATACTGCTACGCCATGTGGTACAGCCTTACGCCGGAAAGGAGTTTGCGATTCAGTATTACTTGCCTCATTTGCATGGCATTGACTACTAATTCATAGTTACCACACAGAACACTGTCACAGACCCTTAGCAACCCTTGCGCCTTGATTGTGGTGTAACATGCATACCATTGACTATTATAGCGAAATCATGATTTGTGTTACATTGCAATTTTATGACATCTATATATATATTTTCTTGTGTTCCCATTTGCGCACACATGCCCTGAGGCTGTACTTTGCGTTAGTGTGGCCATGACATTAAATGTTATTTTTTATGTGTTCTGCATGTTTTTTATGCCATTGGCTGCATATTTAGCCATTGGCATATGTTAACTTTGTAATATGTAAGTTTGGCCCGCTTTCATGGCTCCGATGTTCTGTTTGAAAAAATGTAAACCGTTTTATTTGGTTTACATTTCTGTATGCTTACGCTACGCCTGCACCACTTCATGAATCGCTGTGTACCTTCATTTGCATGCTGCACTACTGTGCATGGGGTGATTAGCATACATGCGCCAAGAGCTGCACAGCTCTGGCGTACGCTGGTAGTGCACGTGGAATTGGATTGTACCTGAATCGCTCGCCGGCCATATTTGGCGTTAGACCGCCTACGCTATCCTTGCGCCTGGCGCAAGCTTCATGAATCCCGGGCTGTGTTTTACCATACAGCCACCTCTTCATACATTAGAGATTTGAGAGTAATTTAAGAAAGTCCTTACCATCTCCAGAAGCAAATTTTCAGTGGCAAACGACTATAGCCTTTCATTCCATCTCAGTCATTATTACTTCATTCTTCTCTACTTTGATTTTTTGACCCATTTGTATGTGCGTTTACACACACACAAACACACACACGCATACACGCACATAAACACAAACACACACACACAGACACATTAATCAATTACAGTCACTTGTATAACTGTACACCTTGGATATTTGCTTGAGATCAAGTCATTAAATAAATTCATAAATAAATGGCCCAGAAATGTTCTCAGCTCGTTGATGTCAGAACCATACAGTGCAACTCCCCTCTGCCCTCTCAACTTCCTGGCTCAAGAATCAGAAACAAAGAACAAAATTAGAAAATATGACTTTTATATACTTAGAAAGTTAATAGAATACAAGCTTTGCATTATCAGGCATTTTCTGTAGAAAACAAAGCCTGAAATTTACATACATGACATTATTTAGTGACTGTAATCCACAAGAATTTCCCAGAAAGCCACAGATTTTACAAGGAAAAGACCAAAATAATTCCCAACTTCTTTACTCAAAAATACTAGACAAAACAAAAAATAATTGGGGGTCTCCATAGTAAATACTACTTTTTATCTATTTGTTAACCAGGTAAACCCATTGGAGAAAGTTTATTTTTTCAGGATTAACGCAGGAGTACTGTTTGAGTGACTTGTTCACAGTTGCACAGTAGTCAGATTGAGGTGATAGGATTCAAGCCCTGTGCTTTTGACTACAGGAAGTGATTCATTAACAGCTCAGAGACTTAAGTGCTGGACAACTCTAATTCACTTAGAAAGTTATCCGAACTGCAATAGGTCTTGCATGGACATATATATTTTCAGACAATGATAAATATGAAACTGACACACACACACACACACACACACACACACACACACACACACACGCACGCAAACACGCACACACACACACACACACACACTTTGCTGCTAAATATGGTAAAAGGCATCTCCTAAATCTGCTGCTTAAAATGTAGTAAAACATCTCCCAAATGATGCTGCTTAAAAAGTAGTAAAAGACATCTGTGAGTACTTCTTCCAACAGCTGCTTAAAAATACCATATACAACATCTCTTGGGTTTTTCAAAAGAAGCACTCTCTTGTGATGCAAGAATATTTGTGGAAATTGTCATCTGCATTTGTGTGCCAGCATATAAACTGTTACCTCTGCTTGCATGTTCTCTGCTGAGCAAGAGACCTTTAGTATTCCAGGAACTGGAGCAATCAAGGGGGCACACGCACTTTCAAGGGGATGTGGCCCCCCAGCACCACCTATGCCACTTAGCACAAGACAAGAATTCTGAACAAAAAACAAAATAACAGGGATAGAAAGGCATAAAATTAGGGACAGATTTTAAATTTTGCTCTTATAAAATTAGGTAATTGATAGAACAGTTGTTGCATTCGCATGCAGTTTCTGAAGGATATAAAGTATGAAACTTGAATGTCTGTCATTATGTATTAACTTCAGTCTTAAAAAATGTGCCAGAATAACCACAAATGTTATGAGGAACAGACCAAAAGTATGAGGCATAAATCTTGACATTGTCCAAAATTATGGACAGGTAAGCGGTATATCTTCCTTTGACATGGAGGGATATCTCCTTTGTGGACAGTTCTCCAAACCACACTATGACCAGGTCCAGGAGGCCTAACAATCTTCCCTGGCTATGAATGATGTAAGTCAGGGTAAATAATAAATAAATGCTTTATTATACATTACGCATACTGCAATGGTATGTTTTGTATTTTTGTCCTTAGATTTATTTTTACTTTGCCTAGAAGTATAGAGCAAAGTAGTTGAGTGGTATAGTGCTACATGGTACTTCTTTGCACAACATTTGTGCACAGATTAAAAGGGAGGTCACAGCACCAAACTGAGAGATGTTTTTAATGCTAACTCTAATTCACTTAAAATTTTATTAGAATTATAGGTTTTGTATCAACATTCATTTTTTTGAACAATAAGTAGTAAGAAACTGTAATGTCTGGCAACATTGTCAGACTAGAATGTACAGTGGCATACAACATAAAAATTTTGAGCGACAGGAAAACTATGAGATAAAAGCAGAGGCAATCTGAATAAATATGGACGTCAGAGATATCAAGATAGTAAGTGGCTGTGCTGCTATCCTATATACAGGTGCACATGAAGATAGCGGTTCACTCATTCTCCTGTGTGGGATAGGGGATTCCCTACCACTTGCATATTTGACAGCCTGGGTTCATGTATCACCTCCTATCCTTGCTGCAGTGATAGGAGGAGTGGGAAGTTCTGCTCTGCATGCTTTTCAGACACAACAGGTGAACCTTCACACAGCCAGGCAATATCCACTTGGGTTAGGCCCCCCTCTATGGGAATAGTTTGTTGGAGAACTTTTCCACAGTATATGCATGTTTTGCGCATAACCATTCAGGCTATGGCACTCCGTGGAAGCATATATACATATGCGCGCACGCGTGCACACACACACACACACACACACACACACACACACACACACACACACACACATGGGGAATCCATAGTGGAAGCATATATACAGACACACACACACACACACACACACACACACACACACACACACACACACACACATAAAAATGGGTATGTGTGTGTGTGGGTGTGTGCCTGCGGGTGAGTATGCATGATATGAGGTCTAGGTGGCCTGCCCTAAATAACTAGCGATACATCAAGATGTAAAAAAAATCAGGTACCACAGAATATTAGGATATTTATATTGTTATGTTTATATGTACGTACATACATCATACACACAGTGTCAACACATGTATGCAGTCCTTTGTGTCATCGTCTTCCCAGTCAATCAGAAATTCTATTCAAAAACATGTTTCAGCCCCATCTAAGGTAAAGAATAAAAAAGAGGAAAAAACTAAGCACACTGTGTGCACCAAAAATAAACAGTAGGCTACATTTGGAACATTTAGTCCCACTTAGCTTTTTTTTGTTTTGTTTTTTGTTTTAAACAAGAAACATCTTTACTGAATTATCACTTATGACGTAGGCAATCATACATGTATATCTTTGAAAACAAATCATATTGATATATTTTCAGTTGCAAACATAATACAGCACATATAGGTTAGTACTAGGCTAACTGCCTTTGTGGGCCATTTTAAGCCTAGCCAATTACCCCATATGAGACTCAAACCCTATACCTTGTGTCTTTAAGGTAAATACCTTAACCATTATGCCAACCTCCCACCCCCTTCTATACAGTTATTGTCATTCAAACATTACATAGCTCATTTGATTCCTGCCTCCCCTTAAACCTCATTCTTCCTGCAAAATATTATTTTGCATGTATTGTTCCTACAATTCCAATTTTTTCTATGTAACTTGCTCCTACCCTTTTCTAAAGATCCCACTTCCAGTTCTTTTATCTCCTTTACTATATTCACTATTTCAAGTATAGTTGATTTAGACTATGATTTCCATTTTCTAGTAACTGCTTTTTTTGGCAGCCACCATAATTAGACTTAGCAAGGCCTTACTCAGTTTAGGCAATTCTGATTCTGTATCATAGCTCAAAAAATCATTTTAATTATACCAATTTGCTCAGGCAGTATTTCTGACAGAGTAGTCTGCAGGGAATTTTTAAAGTCTGCCAACTTGTTATTTGATCTAGAAAGTAACTATGTTCTTTAATTCTGTATGTTAATTTTCAAGTCTTTGTCCTGTACTTGTTCTACAGCCTTCAAATTTTCTAGCAGTTTCCCCTTCAGAATCTATTTCCTATTAAGCAACATTTAATTCACTCTTTCATTCCAAATAACCCATATTGCATCAAATAAATTAAATATATTTCATTTTCTATTTGATGAATCAGTTTGGCTCACGAAGTGGCACTTTGATTGGTCCTCATTCTAATGAGCCATCATCTTATTAACTAACATCCTACTGGCCTGGAGTGTCACCATCTGTCCTTCTATTACAAAATACCCCACTCATTTATCATAGATAAACTCACAAAACTGGGCATAAACTTCTACGTCACCAGATGGATAGCGAAATAGCTCAAGGATAGGACACGTTGTTAGAGTGGGGGAATCCACATCCAGCAAGAGGCCAGTTAACAGTGGACTACCACAGGACTCAGTGCCAGGCCCCTCAAGTTTGGAATATACTTCTTAGACATCAAGGTAAATGTAGATGGCCTTTGGCTGACCAAGTTTGCTGATGACTGCAAGTTGGGGGCAATCACTGGCTCCCCAAATTATGTTGATATTCTACAGGAAGGTCTGGTGCAGACTAACAATTGGTGGTCAGAGCCATAGCCGCAAACTAAATGCAAAGAAGTGCATAATGATACCCTTTGGGAAATCAAATACCTCTGCAAATTACAACATTGATAGCACTCCCCTAAGAATGGACCCAGTGGTGAGAGATCTGGATACTCAGATAGTAATCTGAACTTTGACCACCATGTGTCCACGATGTTGAAGAAATCCTTATATGTGGCTCAGCTTATAAGTAAAGGCATGGCATCCAGATCTAAGGTTGTCACAGCACCACTGTAGTCAGCCCTCATTAGACCAATAATTGAGTACAATGCACCCTTTGGCATGTAACTTGCCAGGTACCTTCAACAGTTGGAGCATCCTCAGAGATTTCTCACCAAAAAAATACAGGATATAGCTAACATGTCATATGTGTATCGATTAAAACTCTATCACTATATGCAGTTTCCTACAAATTACTGAGGGGTGATCTGTGTCTGACCTACAAGGCAGTCTCTGATCTAGCCCTGATGGAAATGTTGCATATTCACAAAACTAACTGCATGTGGGTTACCTGCTCCAAACATGTAAAACCTGATCTCTGACATGAATAGATCATGCTGGAGAGACAGATATGTGTCCCAGAGATTGCTTCTCCTATTCATGTGAAGCAGAACCCTCCTCTGGCAAGCTTCAAGTGCAATCTGGACCATTGGATGGAAAATCGCAAATTTACTCCTGGGGTGGCACCCATGTCCCTTATGGATGGAGGCAGCCTGTAAAAATAGTCAAAACCCCACCTGCTGATCATTGTTATCTTTCCTCTAGGGATAGAAAGTCAGGTAAAATCTGGGTAAAACTGGCTATGCTTGGAAGGGTTCCTGAGCCATTAGTCTAGTAATCTCCTATAAACCTATGGACCTATTTTCCAGACCAGCATGGCATACCCAATGGTGGATGTCACTGGCTGGACAACTCGCTACATAAGTTTCACTAAAATGGAGTTTCCAGACATGCTTACATTTTATATATAAATAATACCACTAAACAACTACTTTAGAATGTATTTCTTTTTGTGTACTATAGTAAAAAAAAAAAGTACTGACTTTTGTCTGAAGAAATTCATGTACTACTGTCTGTACACACATATTCTTTCATTTAACTTGAGAAAAAATATTCCAAACCTGCATCTCCGTTATATGCACACACATAAACACATATACACAAACATTTATTTTCTAGGATCATAGGAAGTTACTAGGCTATTGGTTCTTAGGCCCTTACAAGCCTAGCCAAGAATTTAGCCCATGTTCCGACAAGTCAGCACCCCATGTCCCTGTCCAGCAGGTGGAATCCCGATGGTGCATTTTCTGTTCCCCATCCAGTTATCCAGGTTGCACTTAAAAAAAGTTAATTAGGTACTATTCTTGACATGGAGAGGGAGTCTATTCCACAGAAGGAGGAGTCTCTGGGACACAAATCTGTCCTGCCAACAAGTCCTATTGATGTCACAGACCAGGTTGAGGTCATGCGTGCGGGTTACTCCAGTGGAGCTAGACTTGCGTATATGCAGCAATCCCATCAAGGCGGGGTCTGAGATTGCTTTGTATGCCAGACAGAGTTCACCATTGAGGAGTCTGTATGAGACTGAGTAGAGGGACAGGGCTTTTAGCCTATCTGTGTAGGGTAGATGTTTGAGGCCCTGGATTCTCCTGGTGAGGAACCTCTGTGGTCCCTCCAGCTGCTGTGTGTGCTTTGTGAGGTACATGTTGAAAGGGGAATTGCACTCAATAATGGGTCTTATAAGGGAAGAATACAGGGATGATATGACCTCCTTGTTCATGGATGATATACCCTTACTAATGAGGTGGACCATGTAGAAAGCTTTCCATACAATGGAGCAATATGATGGTCAAGTCAGTTTGCTATCAACCTGGGTGCCCAAGTCCCTCACAACTGATTGCATGCTTAGAACCTTGTTATTAATGTGATAATTAGAGGGGACATCACTCTCCCCATACGGGATGATAATGCATTTTTTGGCATTCAGTTTGAGGCCATGTTTCTGGCACCAGTCATTTGTTTGGGTGAGACCCTCTTGGAGGATGTCCACATCACTAGGGTAATTGATGACAGCACCCAGCTTGCAGTCATCTGCAAACTTGGTCAGCCATAGCCCACTGGTTTTGGCCTGCACCTCAGAAAAGTATATCCCAAACAACAGAGATCCCAAGACTGATCCCTGGGGTACACCACTCATTATGGATCTACTGCTTGAGGTGGCTTCCCCTATTTTGACTAGGTGGGTTCTATCACTGAGCCAGTTTGCTACCCATCTGGTAACATATGGATTAATGCCTAAGGTTGGGAGTGTTTATCTATTATACCCGAGTGGGGAATAGTATCGAAAGCTGTGGTCAGGACAAGGTAGGTGGTGTGCACCATCTTCCCCTCGACCATGGCTTTGGTGAATGTCTCAAAGAAGTCAACCAAATTTAACAGGCATGACCCCCCCCCCCCTTGATGAAACCAAACTGTGTGGGATCAAGTGTTTGGAAGTTGCCAATGTCCTTGTTAATGAGGTCCATAATAATCTGTTCCATGGCCTTGCAGATCAGGCTAGTTAGGCTGATGTGTCTATAATTTCCTAGATCGATGGATGCTCCATCTTTGTGCAAAAGGATGACAGTGGCTGTCCTCCACTCGGCTGAGATGAAGCCAGCACTCAAGCTTTGGTTGAAAAGGGTGCCTAACGGTGCTGCAGTTCCTGCCTGAGTTCATGTAGGATGCAGTCTGGAATGTTATCAGCTCCCATGGAGGCTGTATTTTTTGCCTTTGAGATGGCAGTTATGACTTGCTCGCTAGAGATAAGGGGAGGGGGGGGCAGGTGCTGGGCATGTCCTGATTTACTGATGGGGGACAGAGGGGTGAAGCTTTCAGTGAACCTGTCTGCCAGCAGGTTGGCTATATCTACTGCATTTGTGTATGTGGTGTCCTTGACCACCAGTTCTGAGCAGATCTGAGTGCTTCCTTTGAGACTGCAGACATGTGAAGAAGGCTTTATGATGGCCTTTAGTAGATGTGGCCAGTTTGGACTTGAAGTTTACTTTGGAGGATTTCACTAGTGCTCTTATTTACTTGTTCAGGCTAAGGAGAAATTGTGTCCAATTAGACACCTGCTCCTTCTTGGTCAGTAATTTTTTTCCTTTTATTATAGTTTATTTATTGCAATGTCCACCAGGAAGGCTTACTCTTCCTTGAGGAGGAGGATTTTATCTTGTCTTGTATTTCTGATTCTATGCAGCTATATAAATGCTTGTATAGTACTTTGGTGTAGGTTTGGACATATGTAATAGTTCCTATAGAGGGGGAGGGGGGCAGTGAAGCTGTTTATACTTTCCCTCGCTAGGTTGAAATCAGCTTTGGAGAAGTTTTTTGTTTGACCCTAGCTGGGGGTCAGAGGAGATGGTGACTTTGAAAATGACCCCTTTGTGATTGGTTGGATCTTACCAGGGAGGATGACACTGTAGGGATGCTGCAGCGGTTACTCATGTTGGCTAATACCAAGTCCAAGATATTATCACTCTTGTGGGGATGTCGACCAGTTGGTCCAAGGCATTTGCACTGACAAAATCAAGGAATCTCTGGGCATTTGTGTTTTGGCATGAGTAGTTCTTCCAATCTGTGGTTGGATAGTTATTGAAATATTTATCTATAAAATAGATCATGAAAACTGGACAATCACATTGCTAGTCACAGTCCATTATTATTTTCATAACTGCCATTTTTTTTCTCACCAATGACAGTAACCTGCAATGAAAACTTCCATGTTTTAACACACATAAAAAATATGTTAAAAAAAAAGTGAGCTCAGAAATAAAATATTTTACCACAGAAACTATAAGCATTGTGACTCCTCTAGAAAACCAATGAAAGATTATTATATTATCAGTAGTAGCAGTAGTAGAATTTCAACAAATGCCAATAACATTGACAAAACCTTAAATTTTTGAGCTTATATTTTCAACATATTGTTTATGGACCATCACCACCTAAACTATTTGACACTGAATTTCTGCAACTCAGAACTAAATAGAGTTTTGCAAAACTTAGTGCAATACTACAGTTGCAAAAGGAAATATATATAGATAGACAGATGTAGACGTAGATATCTATGCATATACCTATTTTAAAATTGCATTTGGAGTATGCATATTTCTCATGGGAGGGGGTCAGAAAACGGTCGTATATTATTTGAAAATGTTAATATTTCTGGCTATTCATATTTTATTAATAATTATCGTCAGCTATAATTTTCTAAGCGTACATTATGCCAACAATTTAAACAATTCTATAATAACTAGCACTGCAGTACAGAGCAAAGTTTGTAGATGTGTTAGAACTCACTGCAACTCTAGTTTCCCTTTAGAACACTTTTAAGTTGTATCGCTGCGAGACCGCTCTATTGTTGTGCCGCGAGCGCGTTGACGCTACTCGTACGCTCCTCCCCGCTCGACTAACTGGCAGGCAGAGTGTGTAATACACTTCAGGCTCCATTGACAAGAGTCCGGGGTCGAAGAGCCGGGCTACGTGAAGGGATCGGGGCGAAGAGGTACAGCGAGGCAGGATCAAGGAGCGCGGGAGCACGAACAGATCAGCCTTGCTACGGACTGCCGGGAAGCTAGATCAAAGTTAAGCGACTGCCAAGAGCAGCATCCCCGTAAGTGTTTGTGTACATAATACGTATGTTTTGCAACGGGACCTACTAGGAACTGTTGTCCGGACAGAGGTAAACCCTTCACCAGGATCTGTACGGAGTAGTTCTCCCTCGGAGGTGACGGAAGGGCATGAGATCGTTTTCAACCTGCTGGTTGGACCGTACCTGGGAATCTAAGAACTGCTGAGACTAAGAAGGGGCGCAGATGATCAAAGAGAAATGTCCAGGAGGAAACAACGTAACCCCCGACAGATCAAACGTGAGTGTTACCTGCTGGGCTGTCTGGTATAGTGCAGTATGTGTGGCGAGCTTGTCCTAGTCAGGTCTTGTGAGTTTCCCCTTCTTAGTGCTGTCTACGGTGCACACACCTGCTTGTGTTGTGGGTGGCAGCTGTGTTACCTATTAATGCTGCTGCATGCGCTCGGCTCCCGACACCTGATACTTGCCCACCTGCTGATCCGTTTGGGTTGTGGTACCAACACGTGCTGTGATGTACGTCTGCAGCTTTTTGATTTGTAGTGTCACGTTAGGTGTTGTCCTATCCAGGTACACCGGGGTCCAGTAGAACATGTGTTGTTAAGATGGTTCAGTGACGTGAGTGTTATTTCAGCTGTCAGTTGTGAGCCAGCGCCCGTACAACTTATACAAACTGTGTGTGTATTGTGACTCTGAGCCGACTGCAGGTTCGTTTGTGGATTCAGTCTAGTAAGCTACAAGAGTGGCTTTTCTCGTATGCGCTTCTTTATATCGAACGGACTTCATGCTAACAGTCAAAAGCAGAAGTAATTAAAAATGTATATATACACCTGAGTGTTTTGTAAGTGTGCAGTTCTTAACAAACTTAATTTTTGTAGCTTATTTTCCCAGGTCATTTAATACCAGAAAGGATAAAATGTTGCAGACACAAAGCAGGCTCAAGATTAAAGTACAAATTAGGGAGTTGCATTTTTTTTCTCTTTCTCTCTCCCTTTTATTACTGGAGTGTTTTAATAAAGGTTATTAGAATCTTTTCTTTTTCAGCTTGCTCTCTGTTGTGCTTCCAGAGAGATGTGGAGGAGGAGATAAAGGGGGCAGGCTGTGTGATCAGAACTGCGATTGAACTTAAAATATTCCATTTTACTGTCAGAGGACTGATAAGATCAGATAGTCGGGACAGGGCGAAATTGTGATCTTTATCTGCTTGGACGCAGCCTTATTATTAAACTCATTGTGTGAATGGGGATAAATGTATGTGTGTGTGTGTGTGGGGGGGGGGGGGGGGGGATCAAGCATGTAATGTTTGTACCAGATGGGATTTTATCAGCTCTGTGATACCGTATTCCTTTATTTTCTTCTGGTGACCGATCATGCAATGCACATGTTTCTTGTTTTGTTCAGGGCGGTGTGTCTTAGAAATAATATTTGCTGCCGTTTCTGTGAAGAGCCAGCGATCCGTTTTTGGAAAACTTAAATGCTTCATATGTTGTTCTCAAATGAGACACGGATAAAACTGTACATCTGGAGCTTGCTCATCTATTTTTGGTAGGGCACCATTTATACAGCCAAATCTCTGCATGTGCTCAAATAACAGAAAAGGGGACATAAATAAATAAATAAAACCGAGCCCCTCTCCAACTATTTCCATCTCAGTCAGTTCTTAATGTAAATAAGCCCAGTTAATTTAATGCTATTGTTTTCTGTGTAGGTGGTTAATAATCCCTTATAATAGCAGGGTTAAAATGAACTTAATATTTTTTGAGCCTGTGCCACTTGGTAGTTTTAGTTATGCTCCAGCTGTACACTGTGAAGCATGCATATTCTTTTGAGTGCCTTTTGGGTTGATACTTGTGTTTTTAACAGACATATTCATATCCACTTTCTTACTGAAAACAAAAATTATTTCCATGAAGCTTCCATGCACTGGATGAAATGATAAACCTCCTCCATATTTAATATTTGTTGTAAACGTTTATTATGTCACTTACATGCGGAGACAAGAAAACTGATTATAGCTGTTTAAATGGTGATGGCTATTAAGAGTTTTTTTTATAAGGTCTGAAGCCCCGATGTCTGAAAAGTTGTTTCTGTTTGCTTGCAAGGTTGTCATTTCTGGAGAGTCATTGTTCACACAGTTGGACCTGGAAACTGTCCCAGCCAGTGATTGGTTTGGCAGTACAGGAAAAGATAAGCCAGCCATGTGTATTGTGTAGCTCTGCTTTTGCCACTGAAAGTTTCAACTGACTCCTGTCTGTTTTAGAGAGGCATCCTTAGTGATAAGCTACAGTCTGATCTGATCTTGAAAATAGAGTAAATGGATTTTTAAATTAGTTTTTTTTTTTCAATACCAAAAGGTAGCACCAAAGCCTGTAGCATTGGCTGTTCTTAAAAAAGATAGTTTTCTGATAAGTGTTTAAGGCTGATGTCATAGCTGATAAGGGATGATTAATCACATAGTCGTATGTGCATAGTTTAAACTGCAGCAAATCCTTTTAAGGTCTGCCCTTCTCCATGGGATGCTGTAAGATAAAAAGGTCTAAATTTAGAACCAGAAACATTGTACAAGCTGATATCAGTATTAGGAGTAAAGAAGATGAATTTTCGGAAGAGTGGTTTTAATGTTTTATGTTTATTCAACTTGTGATGGTTCTAAGTGATGGACTTGTTGATGATAATGATAGTAAATAGGTGAGTGCGCTGTCAAACCAGAGTATGAAATGCACCACTCGTGTGTGTGTGTGTGTGTGTGTGTGTGTGTGTGTGTGTGTGTGTGTGTGTGTGTGTGTGTGTGTGTATGCGTGCATGTCCATAATGGAAGTGGGTGAACTAAAGCCTCCTCCATCACATTTCTCTCATCTTCTTGTTTTACTAATACAAACTGAAGTACATCAAGCATTCTTGGATGATATTTAGATAAATCTGTGTAGGGAAAAATACAGTGATGATTCTATAGGCATTGAAAGTAGGGAGATTCCTGATATTTAAGGAGTTTATGCCAGTGGAAAGATGGTAAGCACCATTTATTTTGAATAACTTTTGTTTTATTTTTCCTTTTTTCCTTGATAACATTTATGTACCTTTTCTAGTGGACTCTTACTTTTCAGGATCCATAAATCTCTCACACTTTTTAAACTCCCAAGCCAAAATACTCCCATGGTTGATGGTGAAACTGCTATTTTCTTTCCTTTATCACTTTGTGTACTTTTCCAGTGTACTGCTACTTTTAAGGATCCATTATTCTCCCACACTGAAAACCCTCAAGCTGTTTTACTCATGTGGTCGATGATGTAACTGGTAACCATAGGTGTTGCTAGGGTGATTGTCCTTGTTGGATGTTTATTAGGGGTTATCCACGGAGCAGAAGTGGTACATGCTAATTTTATTCAAAACTCTATCTGGCATTTTCCTAGTTCTAAAACAGTAGCTTGTGACTAGCAGTGTGACACCATGTTAGTGTGGCATCCCACTGCACTTATTACCTGGACCGTTCACATTGTGTGCCTTGGCATGCACCTGCAGTTAGGTCAGCCACAGTACCAGCTGATGTCCTTCTTAAATCAAGTGAACAGATAAGAATCAAGACGAGCCCCCAGACATTTAAATGAACATAATGCTCAGACAGAAGGGGTTAAGCTGTGTAAAGATTGTAACACACTGATCTAATTAATCTTTAGTCTGCGGCAGGCTTTAATTCACAAATGTTGACTTCTGAGAACATCCAGCTTAATGTAAAGTAAGATCAAATCCAAATTTTCTGTACCTCAACAATGCATTAATTTTGGACAAAAGTCCAAAATCAGGGAAAGATTTTAATTACTGCCCTTATAAACTTAGAAAGTTGTTAAAATAACAGGCTTTGCAGTAGCACACATTTTTTCTTAAGGATATTAAGTCTGAAACATAATGTTTGTCAGTTAGTAATCACAGAACAAGCTAAAAATATGAGGCAAAATTCAGTTGGGAGGTATGCTGTGGGGTGACTGAGTCCATGTACCACATAACATTTTAACTGAACTCTTACTTGCTTTTCTTCTATGTTTTTGAGAAGACCCACTCTGTTCATGTCGCTGTTGCCTAAACAAATTCACATTTATCTGAGAGGTTAATAGGATGCCACAGGACAATGGGACATTTCTTTATTCTCCATTTTAGAAGGTGTCCTACTTTTTATGGCAAAACTCAAACCATATAAATCATGGAAAAATCACTGAATCACAGCATCTAAATTGACTAGTTAACCACAGAACTTTACTCTATTGCTTTTTAATCTGTTCATTTCTATTTAATGCTTCATTTCTGGGTCACTGACCTTTTTGCTGTTCTCTTACACCCTTTAGAGCTTTCAGCAAGACTCTTTATCCTTATTCTCCCAGCTTGCCTTATCCGTTCCTTCTCCCTTAGTAGTTAGTGACAACCAAGTCTTTTCTAAACATGATCCCAGAGTATGGCACTCTATCTCTGCTACTCTTGCATCATTTCAGGTTGCACTTGAGCATAAACATAGAGCATATTGAGTTGTCAACTGAATCCCAATGCAATCAAAACTTGCTGTTTTTCTAGCCTTCCCCATAAAAACTGCACTTACCTTGTACCTAGCTTGTAAATGTCTCACCTCCCAAGCCCCTGCTTGCACTTATCAAGGGTATCAGAACTTGTTAGAGATTTGTTAGAAATTTGGGATGCATGGCTAGGCTTAAAAAGGCCCTTGTGGTCATTAGCCTAGTAAACATCAGTGAACCTTATGGTACTCAGGTAATGATGGTATATGCATTATGGTTACTATACCTTCTGGTTGCTTAGTATGCTGTGTATTCTGTTGCTTTTTTGTATAAGTTGATGTCAGAGCATGTCAGTGGTGCAGGTGTTGGTATTTCACATAGGTACACGTGCACTGTACTATATTTTGTCTCTTTCATTTTTTAACATCTTGAGTCACATAGACTAGAGAACTATGCCAGCTAGGGAGATTGATTAAGTGCATGCACTGTACATTTTAGCAGAATGTGTACCTCCACATGACCTGGTATCCGTGTTGTTTGGACAAGCAGAAGTCATAAGGTGCCGTACCATCTGAGCATCCTGTTGGTTAGCTTAGCTTGTAGAACTTTCCCAACACCACCACAGCAAACGGCACTCAAATATTGGACAAAAGTAAACTTTAATGCACCAAATTCACAAAGTCAAATGCTTTAGTTTCTCAAATAACGAGACTTCATCATGTTAGCTTAGCTGATGAAATGTTCCACACTACTTCCCAAATGAAGGGCCCCTGATGTTATGTGCAAAATTTTGCATTAGTTATAATACGATGAATTACTTGGAGTGCAAATCGCTGTTATGGTTTCTGTGTAAGCATCTGTTAAGAAAAGGAGTGACGTCAGCCTTGGAACATGTAGGACGACCTTGAAGTTGAACACCAGTAAATGTATTTGTAACACTTTATGGGTGTGTGTATGTATGTTTCTCATCTCTTTGTTGTTGCTTGTCACTTCAGTGTGCAGAATCCTTAACTGGACAAATACATGATTCCTTTCTAAAGAAGTGCAAAAATAGATGCCTGTACAAACAGTAGTGGGGAAGGTTGGTTGCGTCTGTGTAGAGAGGTGCATGGCACTGCTTTTGTTCTGAAGTCTGAAGTGAAGTATTCAAGTTTTCTTTAGACTGTTACAACTGCATGCATGCTCTTTGTATATCCTAGCTAGTGTGTGGTAGAAGAATGCTTGCATCTTGCATCTGGTGTATCTAGTAATGGCATCTGAGAGATGGGTGAGAGTTGATTTCTCATCTAATATAAAAAGATAGCAACTCCCATATGCAGCTGCCTGTACATTTTTTTAACTGATTCTCACTATGTCTTTGTTCTGCTTTTACTTAGATGCAACTAATGATTAACTAGGGAGACGATCTTTGTTGAGATAAACTGTTCAGCTTGATCAACTTTAGCACAAAGTCACTCTGTGCATTTGTGAATGTGCATGCTTTAAATTAAATATATGGCACTTTTTTTTTTTTTTTTTTGCATAGTTATCATTCTGGCTACAGATTGATAGTGGGAAGTGATAGGGGAGGGGAACAGATCTTGGCGCTGACAGTACATAGGAAAACATTTTTAAAAATAACATAAAATGACAATTCGTCAGCTGCAGTGAGTTGCCCCGCCTGTTTTCCCTTTTTGTTCTGCTTGCAGCTTGATGTGAGCTGCTGATAACGACATGGGGCCTGATCTTGCATTGATAGAGATCGCCAAACATGATAAGAACCTCTTATCTCGTCAAACCAGGCTGGAACAGGGACTCAACTACAATAACAAACAGAATCAGTAGGAAGAGGAGTAACAGGAGGGCTACAGCAAGTGGTTTTCCTCACTAACATGATTTCTTTTTTTAACTTGATTTTAGGAGAGGGTTCAACAGTGTACTTTTTATTTATTTAGTTATTTATTTATTTATTTTACTAAGAATAAGATCCTAATCAAAGGAGATTTGATTCGTTATGTGAAATATATATTTTTTTTCCTATAAGGAGCAGATGTTCTACTGATGGAGGCAGGGACTTTTTGATTCTGATAGCTATCTCAAACAGTTCACAAGAAAAGAGAAAAAAATGAGGTAGCATTTGACTTATTTTGTTAGATTATATCTGTGATTGCCATTAGATGGTAACAGTTAGATGTATGGTTTTCTTAATCTGACATTTGACAGATGTTTTATCTTCTCACTATCTGATTTTTGTTTTTTGTACCCTTAGCTGAATTTGCTTAATAAACTGTTACTACTCCGAATTTGATTCTTGTATGCTTGAAAATTAAAGATAAGGCAGTGTCTTCTTTGCAGTCACGTTTTTAGCATGAAAATATATTTTTATTTCCTCATGACAAACTGACAAACATGGGTTTCACATTTTAGTTTCACACGTATACAGTGTCCTAAATGAGTATGGGCCCACACATGAGCTGTAAGTATGCACAGATGAGTGAGGAGGGGGTAAACTGCATTAAGCAGGTAAATGGAGAAGGAGAAACCTTGGTATTTCATGTAGTACGATATGCTAAAGGATGTGTATTAACTGACATTAGTGATATAGAAACACTGAATTGCAGCATCCCATCCATTTGCACTAACTATGTTAGCCTCTGGCTTGAAATGTTTGTGTCTTTCGGCTTTTCCCGGTTAGGGGTCGCCACAGCGAAACTCCAGTCCGCTAATGATTGTTAGTGGATTTTTACGTACTGGGTTACCAGCCCTGACGCACAACCTTCAACGAAGGCACGACTGGCTTAATTTGAATTTGTTCAGTGTACATTTCAAGCCTCTGTCTTGAAATGTAGACTGAGCAAATTCAAATTAAGCCAGACAATGTATACATTTCAACTTTCTGGCAAGCATACCCCCCCAACCTGTAAGAGCATGAAATCTGAAAAAAAAAAGAAAAATGTGAAAGTAGGTATTGAAATCATGGACATATTTTAAATATAGTTCTTATAAATTATACCTACTGGTATCTTTGCCAACATTATGCATCGCTGACCTTTTCATGTGCACAATTTATTTTTCTAATACTTGGTTTATTCTCTTTAAGGTCATGGGGGAGCCATAACCTGTGAAAGGCTGGCACAGGTTTACTAGCTATGCCCCTTCTGCCCAGACTATAAGGTAGTTATGACTGCCATCAGACCCTCCTGCCAGCTACCTTAAGGGTCTTCCAAGGTTACTAAATATCTTCTTCTTTTGGCTTTTCCTGGTTAGGGGTCGCCACAGCAAATCACCTGTCCGCTCATGATTGGCAGTGGAGTTTTATGGTGTTGAGTTGCCAGCCCGGCGCCCAACCTTCCACAGAAGGCACACACACGCACGCACACACTCACACCTAGGGCCAATTTAGAGTGTCCAATCCACCTACAGCATGTATTTGGGATGTGGGAGGAAACCGGAGCACCCGGAGGAAACTCACGTGACCACAGGGAGGACATGAAGATTCCGCACAGAAGGCACCCCAGCCGAGGATACTGAGTGAAATTAATATTAATACAAATGGAAGTTTTGACCAAGAGCAAGGCTATTAGGAGTGGCCCACACAGTGTCCCCAAATAAATATGCAAGTAAAAGAACAAGAAAATACTAAGTATATATTCACAGTGACGTCAGAGTTCAAATCACAGGAAATATTTAAAATAACATCAAAGGACAGGCTCACACAAATAAAGAAAACAATGTCTAAACTAAGCTTTACTGTATTCCTGACTGTATCTAAGAGAGTTACTGTTCCCTACTTACTTAATAGAGCCAAGACAGATGATGTGGTGAATGGTCCTTCTTGTTGTTGTCAGTCCCAAGACAGAATACAGAATGCTCTATTTCAGTAAGAGACTCCTCAAAATAATATCTAAAATGCTACCTCTGGGATAGCTTGCAGAATGACATCACTTTTGGTCATCTGACTTTCAGTTTCCATGCAAACTCCTATAGCTGGAAGCTGGCAGGACTTAGCACCTACCTGTAAAAATACACCCACAAGGGCTTTTGCTCAGATCTGTGGCAGGTGCTGGAATACATAAAACAATTTCTTACCACCTTGCTTCCAGAGTAGTAATTAGTTCACCCCAAAGACAATGCAGAAAACTTCCTACTACAGACTTTGTGTCTCTGGCTGCATTGAAACCTGTGAGATAGCATCTTTATTGCCTAGCCTATAAAGTGATTTAATTTCAGATATATTTTAAAGTTTGCTGGGCTGAGATTAACCTCCTGATTTCTAGTTTTGTCACATGTACATTTAAACAGGTACAATACTGCATGTACATTTCTGTCTCTCCAGTAGGCCACACTGTGGATACATTTCAAACACATACCTTTTCAACACAAATGTCTGTACAAATCAGTTTGATGTACACATGACATACAGTTCTAATACATTTGTAACACCAGCATCTTATATAAATCAGTTTGATATTCACAAATGACATATCATTATTTACAAAATTCCAGCCAACTGCGCTGGCAGTATCTCCTTTCATCACAGATGTATGTGTGGGTAGGTGGGTGTGTGAATGTATTGTACCATAATTGCTTCTCCACTGTCACAAAAAGTAATTGCACAGTGGCTTTAATTGTAGGTCAGACTGCACCATTTTGGCATACACCTTACTAAGTGTCTAAACCAGCTGGACAGACCTCAACATTTCTTTACCATAACATTCTGTGGTGTCAGTACCCTTAGCTACATTGATAGACTAAAAGCTCTGTCCCTCTGATCATTTTCATACAGATTCCTGAGAGGTAATCTCTGCTTAGCCTTCTGTGCTTTGGATAGCTCAGCACTCTTTGAATTCCTTCATCTTAGCAGAATGGGTCATAAAGCAAACACCCATTCTAAAGAACTAAACGTATACTGCCACATCAACACTACCTGACCTAACAATTCTCCCATTTCTATAACAGACTGATGCTTCTCAAGCAGAGAACTTCCCCAGCAACCTTTAAAACTAGTGTGGATGACTGGATTGGTGTTTATTTGGAAAATGTCTGCATAATGGGTTAGAGTTTAGTCTACCACTAGCACTTTGTGATGTAGTTGAGTATTTCAATGAACTCTTTGGTCATGACTTTACTATGAACCTATGAACTTGTGCAGTTCCACAAAAAGCTTAACCGCTATCTCTGGAAGTCTTCTTCCTATATTTTTGTACACTGCATTTATTTGCCCCCCCCCACAGTGCTGAAGTTACTGCACTGGGGAAGTCCCTCCACTCCCCAAGCGAGGTACTTGCCTTAGCTTTTGTCAGTTCATTTGATTCCTGGATTACTACTTCAACTTGAATGCATTAGTTTATTCAAAAGTCAGAGAGGGATGCAGCACCATTTTATTCACATACTTGTAATGTTTCCTTTGCCAAGCACTCCTCAGAAGACCTAATGGAGACATGCTGTCAGCCCATCTAAGGGGGAAGGGGTGTCTTTCACCTACTTTTGTAAAGGGCAACTCTGTGGGTGACTGTGTGAATTAATTAACAGTTCCGATTCTGTTGCTTGGGTTCAACACTACAACTAGACTTTTGAGTGTGGCACTTTTAAGGAATGATGAGATCATGCACTGGTTTATGATATAACCCCGCACTGTTTTTCAGACAGTGGGGTTGAAACTATATTCGACTTGTCTACACATTCACCCTTTTTACGTGTGACCCAAATGGTAGACTACAGTGACATAACAGCATACAGATTTGATGATGAATATCATTCATTTATTCGTTGTTTAGTTACTCCGTTTAGATTAAGGTTGTGTGGGGTGGATTTTAATCAGGCAGTTGTTGGGTGCCAGGTAAAGTACTCCAGTGCATCACAAGAGGCATGCACACATTTATTCACACACTGCATATATACCTATGGGCAGTTGGTGTTCCAGTGTTCCAACTGGAGTAGAACAACAAAATGTGACTACTGCATGTCATTAGAACTAAATGCAGAGTCTGAATTAAATCTGTAACATGTACAAAACCAAAATGAGTAAATACAATTGTAATATACCTAAGAGTAAATACAGTTGTAATATACCTAACTAAAGATATAGAATTAATGCAGAGAAGTTATTTAATGAGAAGTGCAATATATAATTGAAGTGTGTCTCATCCTTGGCATCAGAAGTTTCTGAGTTATCTGAATGTGAAAAATAAAGAGCATTTCTTTTTTTTTCAATAATAATTATTTATTATTTTTCAACTTGTTCAAAAATAAAGAGCATTTCTGTGTGCTGAGGGAAGATGACTTTGTAAAGTTGGCCCTAACATGGAGAATGTATTTTCTTCAAGGGGAGGTTAACTTGAAGTCTGTTTACAAGGTTGCACAGTGTAGCTGGGAGCATAAATCAGAATATGAGTTTGTTTTAGAGTCTTGGTGCCGGAACAGAACAAAGACATAGAAAGTTTTCACTGTCTCTTTTAAGGAAGGCCAGCCTGCTCTTTATAAGGAAATGCAATGATAATTCCTTTACTGTGATGGGGAAGGTAAAATAACAGAAATGTAATTTGAAACGGAAGATATGTTTTGGGGGCGAAAGTAGAGAGAGAAGAGGGAATGCAGAGGTATGAGCAGACCTTTGCAATTTAGGCTTCATGTTAGAGAAGTTGTGTGACCTTCTCTCAAACACCACAAACTGGTCCCTTTGGTAAGGTCACAGAACCAAAGCAGGTACTTCAAGTCCTACAGGAAAAAAGCCAAGTAACGGATAGAAAATTCTCATTTAATCTCCTGAGTTCACAGTGGCCAGGACTTCATCATCAGAACTCTGAATGTTACTTCTGGTTTCCTTTCTAAGGTCATTTACATCTGTCAAAATATTCTCAGAAAATATTAAGGATGAATAATATCTTAATTGGCTAATATAATGGCACATCTACGGTAGCATGGTAAATGTACCATCAGTTTGTATATGAAAATACGTAAGAGATTCCCAGTTTGTATATGAAAATACGTAAGAGATTCCCTGCTAAAAACAAAGTTGTTCTAAGTTAACGCCTTCCTAAAAGAAAGATCTGTAGTCTTCAGAAATGGGTTTAGACTATACAGATGTCAACTTAAGACACTTTAAGACACTTCTGAGTCTGAAAATAGTAATACAGCATGGGTAACTTAGCTTTTGTCTCACTTTATACGGATAAGTAACTGGTTGCTGCAGTTGGGGCCTACACAGAGAAGGATGTAACAATTAGTACAGCACCATTAGAAACTGATACAATATTCTTTTTAAATGTGGCCATGAAAGGCTGAAAGTGGTAGACCAAATCACTTTTCATCCTTTTCCCAAAAACCTGGATGTCTATACTGAGACGAGTAGAGATGCATGCTTTAAATCTACAGTTTAAGTTTGATGTTTCAACAGTATAGGGATTTGACACTAGTCCACATTTTTATATTTGCAGTAACTGTGATTCCATTTTTAGGTATAAGTTTGCAAGGGTATAAAATGTACGCCTGCCTTAAGTGGGAATGTTTTGGGCAAGGTATTTTTTTTTAGACTGAGTCCATGTAATGGAAGTGTCAAATTATTTTGATCAACTAATATTTTTTAATCTTTCTTTCTTGCAGTCAGCCTGTCAATAGTGAAGATCTGATGGTCATCATAGCTTCTACAAACTGCATGTTTATTTCCTTTTATCCCTTGAACAGATAGGTGCAATATT
>NC_056742.1:9197040-9259540 GCF_019279795.1 Protopterus annectens
TGCGTCTGATACCTAATAGCGGCAAACAAGATCTGAGGTATGTTAGGTTGGTGAGGATTTATGGGCAAGTGGAGGACCTGGAGAATTCTAAGATCTGATCATCTGGAAGAAGTAGCCGAGCCAGATCCGAATCTTGGATCTGAACCCATCAGTTGAGAAATGAATGAAAATGACATCATCAGATTATAGAGCTTTGTGGCTTTCTCATTTGGATAGGCTTTTATTTTAACTTGCATTCTTCCATTGGATACTTTATGGGACATTCATTCATTTTCCATTATATGCTTTACACTGTGATGTGAGAGAGCTTATTTCAGCGCACACACTAGATTCAATGCACAGGAATTCATCCTGAGTGGGAGAGTAGCCCATCACAGAGCACACACAAGCAGACATACACAAGCAAAACGTTTTGACCACCACAAGTTCATCTACTTGCATGTCTTTGTGATATTGACAGAAACCAGGCTACCCAGCAAGAACCCATGGGGACACTTGGAAAGACATGAAGAGCTTACACTTGATGTCCCCCCAGTGGGAAGCGTAACTTAAGAACCAAATGGTGTGAGGCAGCAATGTTAACCTCTCTGCTGTCTTTCCATTAGTTAAGTAGTTTCCTTTAAGTTGGTTCCTTCACCAAAAGTAAGCAAATAAATTAATCCAAAGCTTTGGTAGAATGTCTTCTGTTAATTTACTACAGTGTTTTCCAGATCATCTCTAATTCCTGATGGAGAAGAGGACAGAAGCAGTACTCCTACAGAAAAGGATTACTGAAGTTAAATAAATAAATAAATATACATAGAATATACATAAACAGAGCATGGGTAATCATACTAGCAACTGGTTATTCCCATTATTAGCAATGAACATACATCTGCATTTAGTGCAGGTAAATATTTGGCGACTGCCACAGTCATGCAATGGCTCCATATATCATTTGTTATTCTCTCACTGTTCTTCCCTTCGCCAACCTACCATAGAATACTACACCCCATTCAGAGTGTACCTCCCTCAGTATGTCATCCAACTTGAAAGGCTTAAAGATTTCTAATGAAGAAAATTATTGGTTTAAACTCACTAAGGTGAGAGATTACAGGTTCTCAATATATTCTGTTTTATCAGGCTTCTTCATAGTGATCTGTGCCAAGTCTTCCATTTCTTAATAGAACTACTGTGTTTCATCTTCCACATCTATGCAAAATAAGTATCACAACAAACACTTTAATGAACTGATAACAAGTTGGCACAAAAGATTCTTAACTTAACAAATCCCCTGCTTATTGAGTAAGCTTCCTCTAAACATTAAACAATGCAGCACAGTGGCTGCTTTCAAAATTACTCCTGCTTATTGGTCACCCCTGGGGAATGTAACGTGGCAGTCCTCAACAGGGAAGCCTTAGCTGGCTAGGCCCCTTTAAACTATTTTTTTTTTTTTTTTTTTTTTTGTAGTGGGGCAAGCCATATGCACCCTCTGCAGTTATATATACTAGCTCCTAGATCAGTGTACCTCAGAGAAAAGGGAATATCCTGAGAAATATCCTGAGAAATAGCAATCATGGACCTACTAAATGTAAGTCCATTTTTTCAGCAGTTCAGTTTCAGCGTTTCTGGACTCACTGTAGCAGGCCCCAATATTTCCAATGGTTACCTATATGATCCTGTGAATAAGTTTGATGTATCCTGTACAGGTTCCCTTGGATGAGACTTTGCCCTACTTCGCAGCTTCTTTTTTCAGTACTTTGATGGATATGGCCTCCTTATGGAAAAATGTTTTTCAGGCTGATAAACTTCACCCAGATTTGTACTGCTGTCAAATCATTGTGAATGGCAGACCACTTGGTGGACAAGGTACTGCAAAACAAAGCTACACTCTGACCATGTTTTATTAAAGGATGCTTGTAAGCAGGTAAAATGTGTCAGTCTGGCTAACAAAAGGACATTATTCTTTTACCAACCCTGCCAGTATTTCCACTGTGCAAAAAACTCTCTCATTCTGCTCATTGCCATATACTTTCACCGTTTCCTCAATTTTATGGATTTAATTTATTGCTTATTTACCTACTTACATTTGTTAACCAGGACTTTCAAGCTGGGAGTTCCCATTTTCAGTGGATTCCTAGGGAGGTAGTCCAAGAAAACAAGTTAAGTAGAATTTGGATTGTTAAATTCACAAGACAATGTATTACATAATTCTAAACATGGTAACATAACAACTGGATGTATAGACTTTTATGTGTGCTTTTATGAAGCATATTTTTTAAAGCGTCACTGTTGTACTCCTACTAAAATAACATACAAGCTTATCCGCAACAAAACAAACTTTTCTCCTGATACCTTTACCTGATTTCTCCAACCAATAAACTGGTCCCCCCAAAACATCACCTCGATAGCGCAGTCCAATACTTCAGTGATATATTTCTCTCTATCTTTTTTAAATAGGCCAGCTCCCCTCAGAAGAACATGGACAAAGGCCAGACACATTCCCTGGCTTTCCACTGACAGAAAAAGGCTTCTTAAGCAAAGAGACAAAGCATGGTGCAATCATCAACTCTTAAAAAACACAACATTGTAATTTGACAAAAAAACAAATCAAGTTTGACCAAAAACAATATTATACAACAATCTAAAATAGGCATCAGAATAAACCTAAGAAATTTTGCGGTGCCATTAATCAACTCCTAAAACCCAGCCCGGCCACTACCCCAAGTCCACACACAATAAAAAAAAGTCGCACGACAATATTGCCACTCAGTATGGAGTCTACAAAGTGATTGTTAAACTATCATTAGTAAAAGACAAAACAAATTCCCAATTGTTTATCCCTACAAACCTTCAAACAACTGCTGATTCCTTTAATATACAACCCATTCAAACTCATCACATAAGAAAACTCCTATCCAAACATAAATGCTCTTTCTTTGGTGCTGACCAACTTCACAATGAATACCTCAAAATTACTGCAGAGGCTATTGCTTACACTGTATCCATCCTTATACATCGATCCATTTCTGAGCAATATGTCCCATCTCTCTGGAAAGTGTCCCATGTAATCCCTCTTCACAAAGGTGGCATCTCCACTGATTTTTCAAACTACAGGCATATAGACATCCTTTCTTCCCTAGCAAAAATCCTGGAAAAACACATGCACTCACAACTTCTTAATCACCTCCTGAAAAACAACCTTTTATCCCCCACCTGACATGGTTTTTGACCTAAACATAGCACTACAAATATAGTGAACCAACATAGAAACAATGGGTTACTTACCTCCGCCATACCTCTCGATCTGTTTAAGGCATTCGATACAGTTTCCCACAAAAAGCTTATCCTCAAGCTAGAATCCCTAAACATCTCTCACTCGACCCTTACCTGGTTTATTAGTAACTTATCTAACAGTCAACAAGCAGTAAAATGGCAAGATCAGCTATCCTCTTCTCTTCCTGTCTGTCGGTGTACCCCAAGGTTCTATACTTGGTCCCCTCCTGTTAACATATTCACAAATAGACTAAGCACAGTCACCCAACATGGCACATTGGTACAGTACGCAGATGACTCATTCCTTATATGCGCTGCACCATCCCTACCAGTCCTTCTCAACAAAACCCAACAATCATTTCTGGACTTTGAAACATGCCTCAGTAATTCACAACTTATCCTTAACGCCTCAAAAGCTAAACTTATGTTTTTCTTCTGTGGTAAAAAATGCATGGACTCTACTCCTTTCGCCATTTACTCATCTAACAATATACCCTTGTAGAACCTGTTGACTATTCAAAACGACTAGTAGTCACCATAGACAAAGACCTTAAATTCGATAAGTACATATCCCTTACTATGAAGAAAGTGCACTTCAAACTAGGCTCCCTGTATAGAGTTAAGTCCTTCCTAACCAACTCCACCAGACATGCCATCTGCAAAATTCATTTTCTTTCCACTCTCTTATATGCTTTACCCATCTTCACGAACTTAAAAAAAATGTGACTTAAACAAACTAGAATCCTGCTGTTACAAGGTAGCCAGATCTGTTGCCAACTATCCTTCTAGAACTCATCACTGCAAGGTACTACACCAACTAAATTAGTTAGAACTTGCTAACCTTCTAATCTTTAACCAACTAGTTGTAACTCATTCTGCTATTCACTACCCTGATAACTGTCCATCTATTTGCAACCTAGTTCAACCTTACTCCAGCAGCAGAACTCTCAGGTCTTCTAATAAATTACTACTGGCAGTCACCAAGTCCAACAATAGCTATGGAGATTCCTTGTATTCAATCAAACTTGCCAAAATATGGAATGATATACCGCAAAATGTACTTAATACTAACAATACTCACAAGTTCAAACAACTACTTAAAGAGCACCTTAATAACACTTGGCTCTGTTCCTGCACTAAACCTGATTAGCTAACTACCTAGCCCTCCCTCCTTTTTATTAAAGATGCCTTCTGCTTGGCTCCATCCCCTAACCTTCCCCACCCATTTAGTCTCCTTCCTGTACCCCTCTTCTGCCGTGTCTCACACTGTTAACAGCCAAACTACTGCATTTTTAAGTTTACTAATTCACTATGCTTATCTACTCTCAAAGGTTATGATTACTTTTTTCGATTTTTTTGTCTGTTTTATTACAATGTTGTGTATTAACTTATGCTCAGGTGTCTTCATGTACTTTTTTTCCTTTGCACAAGTTATGTATTCAATATGTTTTGCTTTGTCTACATTGTGTTTTGTGGAGCTTTTCTCCCCGGGTTTCTGCTGAAAATGGGCCTTGTAAACCCAATCGGACTCTCCTGGTAAACAAATGGAAGTAAATAAATAAATAAAGCAATTATCTATAGCAATTAACTGAAAGGGTCTTAAGTCAAAAAGGACTCAATACTGAGTAAACACATTGATAGGTCTGCGGCTACACAGGTGAGCTGTACAGCAAGGGTTATATGTAGGTTTTTTCATTAGGTAATGAGGCCCTCAGGTGGTGCCATAGTTGCATGTCCAGTTATTACATAGGTGAGAGGCCAGACGTGATGCAGATAGCTGCTTATCTTTGCTAGTTTTTTTTTCTCATGAAGGGTCTTATTCCAGATTTTACCAGTGGAGATCGAAAACACCGAATCACTAAATGTACTGAAGGATTTGGAAATATGAATCAACTAGTGAATGAATGTACTTAGGCTCCATTAATGACTTTATACAGGGATGGGCAATTTGATTAACAGTGGAGTTTGTTAGCTGAGGATGGGTGTGTACAAGTAAGGTATTGTTACATTGACATTAGCAGGGATTATACAAAAAGTAACAGTGACTGGTGTGACTGTTGTGCCAAGTAGCAAAACAGGTAATGCTGTTACACACTTATTCCAGTGTGCTTTGAAATGGTGAAGCTAAGTTATTAAATGGGTGAGTGCTTGAAAGAGGGTGGACTAAACTTTGGTGATTGTTTTCATGAATCTTCAAAAATTCAGATGACCTCAAGCCCTGTTTTTGTGTGCCTTGTCATCCCAAATGAGATATATATTTTCCTTTATACTATCCTCATTACTCTGAGTTCCTAAAGGAGCAGAAGTATGAATTCATAGGTCTAGGTAGGTTTACCTATGAGCCTTCGCAGAACGCATTCGGCTCGCTGGTTATCAAAAATCAAATATAAAAAACATTGAGCTGGAAAAAAATAAAATACACAAATAAATCTTTTTTGCTGGGGAAAAGCCTCTCTGAACCCCCTATGTGGTGGTGGTCTCCACCCCCCATCTAAATTATTTTTACAAATCTCCATGGTCATACCATAGTAGAAAAAAGGTGAAAATCCAATCTGAAATACAACCATGCAGCTAGCCCAGGTCTTGTGAATTGTGATTAATTAAAGGATTTTGTTAATACTTTTTTTTGTTTTTTTTAATTTATTCACAATGTAGTGTGGGTTGATCCAGTGGGCATTAGTTACAGATGAATGAAAAGTATTTATTACAGTACTTCAATCACCAAAGGTACTTTGACATTGTTTTATAAGCAAATGTGGGGCATATACTTCTTGTCACTATTTCTAGGTTATTCTTGTAGTTTTTATTAATTGGTTTGTCTTTGTGACTTTTTTAGTATTTCAAGCAGCACACATACAGCAATTTCTGTAATCTGTATGACTAGTATGTTTAACCACTGAGCAGTGTTTTCTTCTCAACTGATAAGTAAAAATACTTTAAAACTGGAGCGGCTGTAAAGTATAATGGGTGAGAACAGGGAAGGTTTTACACAATACCATTAAATGTATTTTATACAGAATTTTTTTTGTATTCAGTTTAAAAGATGCATGTCTACAATGTACCTTGATGACATTATCAAAGAAAAATGAACTTTGTCTCTAAAGGCAGTATGTAAGTTTCTGAAGGTAGTATGTAATTGTTTTATCATATAAACTAACACTAAATAAAATGTAATAGTTTTATGGAAGTTGATACCTGCTGATCCATTCCATAAGTCATTATCTCCTGTTGGATTAAATGTGAAGGCATATGTTGTACAAACAGCTGATCTGCCAAGGCCCTTTAAAATTGGACCTGCAAGCAATCATCTCATTCAATCTGGTGATGATACAGTAGATGGCTATTGTCAAGGCACAGTTTCTACAGATTGGGAAACTGCAAGAGGAATCTTTTCTAGGACTTGGGGAATTTGGCATTTCATGGTATGAGTAGGACAATGTTAACAAATGTACAGTGGTGGTTGTGGGATGATAATTTGGCACAATAGTGCCCCACTACATTGACGAGGGTTAGCCATTGTCCTTTTTTTCCAGAACTGATACGATTTTGGAAAGGAAGCCATGGATTTGTACGTCTGAAATATGATCTGTGTGATTTGGCTAGTGGAAGCAAAGTGTGAGATGCATAGTGCTTGCTTACTTACTGGGCACTTAGCATACTGCATGTAGTAGGCCAAAGTATGGGATGCATAGTGCTACTTACTGGTTGTCGCTCTGGTCAGGATAAAACAGACAAACATTTGTGGATTCAGTTCAAGCAGCTTTATTACAAACAAACACATCAGGAATGAGATTTTGTAACTTCAACTTAAATAAACTTATAAACTGACCACTACACACATACATGTTAACACTCTGGCTGTTCTATCAAAATGGCACTGCTGCATGCACATGCTCACTATTTATATGCACATGCCTACATCTGGAAATGCTTCTTAAAGGTACATGCACATGCTGTCTTTGAGAAATAGATCATGTATTAAATAACAGTATTCAGTGATGTACAATTTACACAGAAATGATCTTTTGACATGCAATTATACAGAACTAATTCTTTGATATGCAGTCATACAAAATAAGACACATGTAAAACAATCATGTCCAGCTTGCTGTGTATTTTACACTAGGTCTAGCAGTACAACCTGATCTTGTAACATAAAAGTCAGAACTGGATCTAGCAATGGGGACTGTCTTCAAGTAATGTTCAACCTTGGGGACATCTGGGACATCGTCAGGAACAAGAATGGATACCGAGGCATGATGTTCATCGTGTTTCACTGTTGCAGTCATTACTCTTGGGTTATCCTGCTGGCAGGCTACCCGCAGTCGGCCTGAATTCCAAAGTCCTGGTCCGGTGTCAGTTGCTGTCGCCTCTTCCCTGACGTCAGTGCGCCAGGGGTATAAAAGATGCAGCCGACGGCATTTTCTTCAGTCTTTCTTGCCGCGCGGTGCCCGAAGCAAAAGCAGTTCGCAAGTGCCGGTCGGCCGACTCCTGAGATTTTCAAATCCAAATTTCAGAACCGAAGTTTTCATTAAAGCTAAGTACCCCATTGAGGAAACTTTTTTCTTGCTCCAGACCGATGTCAGAAAAAGTTAACAATTGTATTTCTTGTGGGAAGCAAATACCTCATAAGGATTTTCACTCTTACTGTATTCCTTGCCTAGGCCCTGACCACAACGTTGCTAGCTGTCGGTTTTGTGCTAGATTTAACCAACACACTATTAAGCGGCGGTTCAATTTTGCATTTCATTACTTTGGCCGAAGGTTTAATTATATAATGCCGTCGGAACAGCCGACGACCGGTGTTTACAAAAAACGCAAGGACAAAGAAAAGATAGGCATCCGAGGTCCAAAACCGACGACGAGGCCTCCGTTAGGCCAGTCGCCGGTTCTCAGTGAGGCGCTTTCACAGCCCCTGGTGCCCGCTAACTCAGAGCCACAGGCCGCTTCCAACTCCCACGTGGAGCCGACTGGGCCTCTGGATACTCAAGGTATTGGACACTCTGAATTCATTCCCTCAGATGGGTCCGCAGCCGCTGAGCAGGCATCGGCTTCTGAGGGTGTCTTCAGACCTACACAGTTATATGTTAAACCATCTTCAGCTTCAAAGACTAAAGCAGCTCTAAAGACAAAGAAACAAGTACAGCATTCTTCTACCCAGACTTCCATGCCTAAAAAACAGATGCTTAAAATGGCCGAAGACCTAATTACTTTGATCAGGGGTTCCCATTCCCCTCCTGATAAGACGCCTAGGCAAGAGACAAAATATGATTCTTCTGATCAGGTTTCTATTTCCTCTGATTCCTCTTCTGAACAGGATTATTCTATTCCTCCGTATGATTCTGATGCTGAAAAATCCATTCCTTCAGCCTCTCCTCCTGAGGATTATTCTTTTGGGGAAACACTGCATTCAATGAGGGAGCATTTCCACTGGGAGAGCCAAGATTACTCAGAATCTAAGAAAAGGCTCAGAGACTTTCTGCTATTACCTCAGCACAGACCCCTTGCTATTCCACCTGTTCTAGACATTGTAGATGATGTATTTTCAGAGTCCGGCCTGTCCCCCGACTCTTTACCTCCTGCACCTGCTAAGCCTGTCAGATACTACAGGGTCCCAGATTCTCATAAATTCCTATATAAAAACCCCACTGCTGGCCCAGAAACTATATCTCAGGGTCCCAAAGGGGTCAAAGCTTCCACTGCAGAAAACCCTGTCCCCTCTGATAGGGATTCTAGGGCTCTGGACAGATGGGGGAAAAAAGTTTACACTTCTGCTACCTTGGCTGTAAGGGCTTTAAATTGTCAATTTCATATGCTTAAATATCAGCAATACTTAATGTCACTGTTTAAACAGAAAATGTTGACAAATTCTGAATGTTCAGAGAACAAGGAAATGCAGGATTTATTGCATGCAACTGAACAAGTGGGAAAGCATACTTTGCAATGTGGTTAAGATTCACTGGAAGCCTCTTGCAGCTGCAGGGCCGCTGTTACAGGTTCTGTTATTAGAAGGCATGCTTGGTTAAAGGAACAGAATCTACCTGACCATGTTAAAACAACATTATTAGATGCTCCATTACAACATGATACTTTGTTTGGTGCTAAAGCAGAAGAGGTATTGAAGAAAATGGAGGATAAAGCGAAATCCATGCAAACAGTTAAGGATTTTTTACAGGTACAGCCACCCAGATTTAGCAGGAACTGGCCTTCCAAAAATTGGTCCTTTCCAGTGTCAGACAGGCCACAAAGAGGCAGATACAGACGTCCCAGAGGCAGATCTCAGCCCCAAGGCTCATACAGGCCTAAACAATGGGGTGCTCCTACCTCCAAAAGCGGAGAAGACAAATCACAACCTTACAGGAAACAGTCCCAATGACTTTCCTCTGCCAGATCCAAGCACTTTTCTTTTGACAGCCCCCTTAGGGGGGAAAACTAGCACTTTTTTCACCAAATTGGCAAATGATTACCCAAGACAAATGGGTCTTGAACATAGTGTCCCAGGGCTACAGGTTCCATTTTCACACCCTACCAAGGGCAAAAGGTATGCCAGACCTGCCACACAAACAATGGGCAGAGACACAAAAGCAAATTACAGCCCTCATGGACATGAGGGCCATTCAACAAGTACCACAACAAGAGCAGGGGCAAGGATTTTACTCAAGACTTTTCTTGGTGCCCAGAAAGGACAAAACCTGGAGACCAATACTGGACCTGTCTATACTAAACATGTTTCTGGAAGTTCTAGAATTCAAGATGTTGACTCTACAGCAGCTACTGCCTATGCTGGGCAAGAAGGCTTGGCTCGTAACTTTGGACCTAAAAGAGGCATACCTGCATGTCCCAATCAGACAATCTTGCAGAAGATACCTCAGATTCATAGCTGGCTCAATGCATTACCAATTCTCTGCACTGCCCTTTGGCTTATCTACTGCGCCCAGGGTCTTCACAAAATGCCTGGCACCAGTAATTGTGTTTTGCAGACAAAGAGGAATTCAAATATATCCCTAATTGGACGACTGCCTTATTCAAGCAGAGAACAAAGGCATTCTTCTAAAGCATCTAGCTATTGTAAAAAGATTACTAATTTGCCTAGGGTACACAGTAAACGAAAAGAAATCAAAACTAGCACCCTCTCGAGATAATATTCCTGGGTGCAAGCTTAAATACAACTGCCCAGATGGCTTATCTCATGCCAGACAAACAAAGGCAACTGACTTCTTACTTCAAAAAGTTGGCAACAAAGACACAGTTATCTGCAAGGAAAATCCTGCAGGCCATGGGCTTCATGGCATCCTGCATTCTACTAATTCCATATGCCAGACTGCATATGAGGAAACTATAATGGTATCTAAAAAGTGTTTGGACTCAGCATTGCCACAGCCTGGAGACAGTAATTACCCTTATTCCCTGCCTGCAACAGGAGTTCCGATAGTGGGCACAGGCCTGTCACCACAACAAGGGCCTGCCGTTCACTTTAACCACAGCCAGACAGACACTGACAACAGATGCATCAGATTATGCCTGGGGGGCCCATATGGCAGGAAAATGTATTCAGGGCACATGGCCTGCAAGCCAGATGCATCTTCATATCGATCAAAAAGAGATGCTAGCTGTTCAGAATGCCCTGACAGCTTTCAAGGATCTACTTCATCCAGGACAGCTACTGATAAAGATGGACAATACTATGGTCATGTGGTACATAAACAAGCAGGGAGGCACACATTCTTACCCCCTCTGCAGACAAGCAATGACCTTGTGGGACACAGCATTGACTTATCAAGTTCACCTGCAAGCACAATTCCTGCCAGGAAAAACAAATACTCTGGCAGACGAACTAAGCAGAAACCTCATGGATCCCCACGAGTGGAAATTGGATCCACAAGTCTTCAGCATGATAACAATGAAATGTGGATGCCCAGACATAGATCTATTCGCCTCCCCTCACAACTGCCAATTACAGAGATTTTTCACAAGGATTTATCACAAAAAAGCATGGAGAGTGGACGCCCTATCCTTCAGCTGGAAAAACCTAACAGTATATGCCTTTACTCCACTGCCTCTCCTTCCCAAGGTACTCCTAAAGGTCAGACAAGAGAAGCCAAAAATGATACTGATTGCACCAGATTGGCCACGCCAGCACTGGTCCCCAGTCCTAAAGAGCTTGTCTCAAGGTCCAGCATGGATATTGCCTCAGACTTCCCACTTGCTGACCCAACAAAACAATCGGATCCTGCACAGTCAACTCAGGACCTTAAATCTGGCAGCATGGCGGATAATGTAGCCATTCAGAACACTCCTCTTTCAAAAGCTGTTATGGATGTTATCTTGGAGGCCAGGAGGCCCAGTACCAGAAAATCTTATGCAGAAAAATGGAAGAGATTCTGTGCTTGGAACCAGGAACAAGGCATTTATATGTATGTACCAAATATTCCTCAGATTTTACAATACCTAACTGAGATTCTGGACAAAGGCCTTTCCTTTTCATCAATTAAGATACATGCATCTGCCATTTCAGCCCATTACAATATGGAACCACCTATCTTTTCTCATCCTTTAATAAGGCAGTACCTCAGAGGGGCCAAAAACATCAGGCCTGCAAGGAGAGCACCAATTTCGGCATGGGACCTCAATTATGTCTTGGAAAAACTCACACTGCCTCCCTTTGAGCCAGCCTCAACAGCTGATATAAAGTTCTTATCCTGGAAAACAGCTCTGCTCCTAGCAATAACCTCTGCAAGACGAGTCTCGGAGTTACAAGCACTCATGGCTGTGGAACCTTTTATCATTTTTCATCCAGACAGGGTTTCTCTGAGGACAAACCCAACATTTATGCCTAAGGTGGTGTCCAGTGTGGCCCTCAACCAAACCATTCACTTGCCTACCTTTTATCCAAACCCACAGAAGAAGGGTGAGAAAATTCTGCATTCTTTGGACATACACAGGCAGCTACGCTTCTACTTGGACAGAACTAAAGCTTTCAGAAAGACTGAGCAACATTTAGTGTCGTATGCTGCAGGATCACGAGGAAAGGCTATCTCAAAACAGACTATTTCTAAATGGATAGGTCATTGCATCCATTTCTGCTATTCTCAGCATGGCAAATCAGTGCCTAAGGGCATTAGGCCTCATTCTACCAGAGCAGCAGCCACTTCAGCAGCCTTCCTCAGAGGAGTACCAACCAAAGACATCTTAGAGGCTGCAACTTGGAGTTCAGTGCACACTTTTACAAAGCACTACCACTTACCTCTTTACTCTAAATCCAGAGCAGGCTTTGCCACTGCAGTGCTGCAGGGCTTCATAGCCTCTCCTAATCCTATTTAGCTCAGCCACCCATCCTCAGCTTTGGGATTCAACCCAAGAGTAATGACTGCAACAGTGAAACACAGTGAACATAGTACAGTTGTGTACCTACCATAAATGTAGATGTTCGAGTGTATTCACTCTTGCAGTCTAGGTTACCTTCCCCCCGTCTCCCTTTCTTTTGTTGGGGTTTATCTGTACTTCTCTATTCTATTCAACCTATGTGGTGTATTTGCTTGTAGATGAAGGAAATGTTTCTTTATTGCATGTATGTTTATTTGCATACTATTTTTAGCCTACCCTTTTGGGGGCACCTGACATCTGGGGCAACAAAAACTGAAGAAAATGGTGTCGGCTGCATCTTTTATACCCCTTGTGCACTGACGTCAGGGAAGAGGCGACAGCAACCGACTCCAAACCAGGACTTTGGAATTCAGGCCGACTGCGGGTCGTCTGTCAGCAGGATAACCCAAGAGTAATGACTGCAACAGTGAATACACTCGAACATCTACATTTATGGTAGGTACACAACTGTACTTTCTCCATTATAAAAATTGTCAGGGTTGCTCTGAGATCTAGAGTCTGTATCACAGGTATGATGCTGCAATATCGTTTCTGATACAGGAAGAAGATGCTTGTGGTTTCTCCTGTATTCTCTACCCTCAGATTCCACTAAGTAGGATCTTGGCTCTGCACATATTCCTCTCATTTGACAAATTCGATCAAAGCCTTTCGACGTTTGCATCCTCACTGTCTCTCCTTCTCAATGGACAAAGAAATCTGCTCATTTTATCATAGCTGGCTTCTGAAAAGAACACTTCTTAAAAAGTTGGGTTTGATTGCTCTGGTGTTCTTAACATTAGACACCAACAAACTAGAACTGATAGGCAAGGTTGTTCTGGTTTGTCTAGATAGAAGTCTGTGAGCAGGCGAACCAAGTAGATTGTCACGGGGTATATTTCTGAGATTAAGTAAATTTAAGAGGAAATCTGTATTGCCATGCCTTGACCTCTCTAGTAATTGCTTATCACTCTGTACTACATGTTCAGTGAGGCTGTTTGACTGTGGGTATTCAGGACTACGAGTAACCTGGATAAATTCCCACTTTTTGCAAATATCTGAAAAATTGACTGGTAAACTGGATACCCTTGTCAGAAATAACTTTGTGTGGAGTACCATGGACTGAGAAATGACGTTTCGTCTTAGTAATAACAGCACTGGGCGTTAGGTTAGGTAGAAAATCGATCTCAAACCAGTTCGAATAAGAGTCTACCAACACTAAGTAATGCTGATTGTTCCACTCAAATACCTTGGTGGCTACTGTTGACCAAGGTAGTTCAGAAATCAGACTTAGCTGAAGTGGCTCTTTTTGCAAATGCGGTTTAGTACTGTTACGTAGGCAACAGATCTGCCCTCTTGAAGAATAACTGCACCAAAACCGAACTTTGACGCATCACAGGAAAAAACTACTGATGTTCTTCGTGTTTCACTGTTGCAGTCATCACACTTGAGTAATCCTGCCAGGGGTAGCCCTCAGTCGGCCCGAATACCAGAGGCTAAGTATTTCTGCGTCGGTTGCTGTCACTCCAGGACTGACATCAGGTCGTCAGTGGTATAAAATCAGGCAGCTGACGCCATTACATCAGTTTTTCTTGCCGAGGAGCCCGAAGGAGAAGCAGTTCGCATGAGTGCCGGTCGGCCGCTACCAGAGTTTCATCTCTGAATTGAAGTTGAAGTCTTCTAAAGTTAAGTACCCTGTTGGGGATCCTTTTTTCTTGCTCTGACCGATGTCAGAAAAAGTTTAGAATTGTCTCACCTTTGGAAAGCAAATACCACACCGAGACTTCCATTCTTACTGCGTCACCTGTTTAGGCCCAGACCACGACATCCCTTGCTGTCGCTTTTGTACTTTGTTCAACGCCAGAACTATATGTTGTCGGGCCCTTATAGTAGCTAAATATTTTCGCTGTCTATCTCCGTATTCCGAAATGGCTTTGGTAAGCCATCTGACTACCGATCTTCCAAAAAAACGTAAGGATAAAGACAGAGACAGACTGCACAGGTCCAAAACTGCCAAAAATGCTTCCGCTAAGCTAGTCGCCAGTCCTCAGTGAGGCGCTTTCACAGCCCCTGATGCCCGCTTCTGTGGATTCACAGGCCACTACCAAGACCCGTTTGGAGTCCAGTATGGCGTGAGACTCTTTTTTTGACTAAGGATCCTGCGGATGGCTCTACCTTTGGTGGGTCCGGAGCTACTGAGCAGGCACCAGCTTCCGAAGAAGTTTTTCACACTGCTGATACTCGACAAAAAACGATGACTTATTTTGCGTCTTCAGTTCTTTCTAAAACTACTGAGTTTCTAAGGCCCAGGGTACGAACTATACCTAAAAAACTGACGACCCAAGCTCAGGCACCTGCTTCCATGCCTCAATCTCAAATGCTTAAAATGGCGGAAGACCTTATCATGTTTATTAGGGGAAGCCAGCCTACCCCTTCCAAAAGAAAATGAGACTTGTCCCCAGCAGTTTTATCTGACCAGGAGTCCGATGACTCTGAAGTTTTTGAATATGAAGACATGCAACCCCTGTCTGCTTATGAGTTTTCAGATGCAATGCAGAGGAATCCATTCTTTCTGCCTCTCCGCCAGAGGATTTTTCATTTGGTGAAACCCTACATACTTTAAGGGAGCATTTCCAATGGGAATGGCAGGACTATCCTCAGTCCAAAAAGAGACTCAGGGAATTCTTAGACTTATCACAGCACAGACCTTTAGCCATTCCTCCTGTTTTGGATATTGTGGATGACGTCTTTCTGGAATCCAGTTTGACTCCTGACACCCTTCCTCCTGCTCCCAGGAAACCTGACAGGTATTACAGAGTCCCTGAATCTCACAAATTTCTTTTCAAAAGTCCTACTGCTGACCCAGAGGTCATCTCCCAAGGACCTAAAGGAATAAAAGCAACCACAGCTAAGAATCCTAGCCCCTCAGACAGGGATTCCCGAGTTTTAGACAGATGGGGTAAATAAGTATACATCTCTGCAACTCTTGCCATTAGAGCACTGAATTGTCAGTTCCACATGTTGAAATTACCAGCAACATACCATGGAACTCCTCAAGCAAAAAATGTCTACCTTTCCTGCTTGTGCAGAAAATAAAGAAATACAGGAGCTTATGCATTCTGTTACTAAACACACTTTGCAATGTGGCTTTGATGCCCTAGAATCATCTTGCAGGGCAGCAGTCGCAGGTTCTGTACTTAGAAGGTATGCTTGACTTGGTGCCAGACCATGTCAAATCTAAACTATTGGACGCACCATTGAACAAAGACAATTTGTTTGGCACCAAGGCAGAAGAGGTATTAAAAAAGATGGAAGAAAAAGCTAAATCTATGCAGACAGTTAAAGACTTCTTACAGGTCCAGCCTCCGAGGTTCAGTAGGCATTGCCCCTCCAAACACTGGTCTTTTCCGGCCCCCTCCAGACCAGCTCAGACAAAACCTAGGGGAAGCAGACCCCCTCCCAGACAGCAGTCCCAGGAAATGCAGAGATCTAAGCAATGGAGTTCCTCCACTTTAAAAACAGGGAGTGCTAAGCTACCCCCTTATGGAATGAACTCACAATGACTTTACACCACCCCTTACCTATGCCCACCTGCTTGTGCCCCTAGGAGGAAAACTCTCCTCCCATGCAAAATACTGGGGGTCTATTACCAACGACCGATAGGTTCTCAACATAGTGTCCCAGGGATACAAATTTTATATTCACACTCTGCCAACCCCAAAAGGATTCCCAGATCTCCCTCCAAACCCGTGGGCAGAGGCCAAAAAACATGTAAATTCCATGCTCTTCATGAGGGCAATACAGCCTGTTCCTGCAGATCAGATAGGCCAAGGTTTCTATTCCAGACTTTTCCTGATACCCAGAAAAGAGGGCACCTGGCACCTAATCCTCGATCTATCAATTCTAAAACCTCCTGGTGATACCAAAATTCAAAATGCTCACCCTCCAGCAGCTTCTTCCTATGCATTCCAAGGATGCTTAGTTAACCACCCTAGACCTAATAGAGGCCTACCTACACATCCCAATCAGGGATTCTTGCAGGAAATATCTATGTTTCAGGGCAGGATCTATGCACTTTCAGTTCTCTGCACTTCCCTTTGGCTTATCCACTGCGTCCAGAGTTTTCAAAAATGCCTGGCTCCAGCCATTGCTTTTTGCAGACAAAGGAATATTCAAATTTACCCCCTACTTAGACGACTGCCTGATTCAGGCAGACAGTAAGGAAAAACTCTTAAAGCACCTGACCTTTATAAAAGACCTACTGACCTCCCTGGAGTATACTATAAATGAAAAGAAATCCAAACTAGTCCCCACTCAAAAAATTGTATTCCTGGGAGCGAGCATGGACACAGCCTCCCAGATGGCATTCCTTACTCCAGAAAAACAAGCCTACCTGACAGGCTACTTCTCTCAACTAGCCACCAGAACCCAGTTATCTGCAATGAAAATCCTGCAAGCTCTAGGGTTCATGGCATCCTGCATTCTACTCATTCCATATGCCAGACTGCATATGAGGAAACTGCAATGGTACCTAAAAAGCCTTTGGTGTCAACACTCTGAAGACCTGGAAACTATCATACCTATAATACCCTGTCTAAGGAAAGACTTTCTTTGGTGGGCAGCAGCATGCAACCACAACAAGGGTCTTCCCTTCTCACAACCCCATGCTGCCCAGACCCTAACCACAGACACATCAGATTATGCCTGGGGTGCACAACTGGACGGCAGGTGCTTTCAGGGCCATTGAAGCCCAAATCAAGTACATCTGCATATCAACCAAAAAGACTTACTGGATGTCCAGCATGCTCTGACAGCTTTCAGACCACTACTCTCCCTGGGGCCTCTAGTGATAAAAAAAAAAAACAACACCAGAGTGATGTGGTATATCAACAAGCAGGGAGGAACTCACTCTTATCCTCTCTGCAGGCGCGCCATGACCCTTTGGCACATGGCTTCAGCCATGCAAATTCACAGCACAATTCCTGCCAGGCTCCCAAAACTCACTGGCAGACAACTTAAGAATAAAGCTGCTAGATCCACACTAGTGGCAGCTGGACCACAGAACCTTCAACCTTGTAACGCAGAAATGGGGCACCCCGAAGGTGGACCTCTTTGCCTCCCACAACAATTACCAGCTCAGCAAATTGTGCACCAGGGAACCTCACATCAAGGCCTGGAAAGTGGATGCTCTATCTTTCCAATGGGTAAACCTCTCGATCTATGTATTTCACCCTCTACCTCTAATTTCAAGGGTATTGCTCAAAATAAGGGAGGAAAACCCAAGGGCAGTCTTGATTGCCCCAGACTGGCCACACCAGCAGTGGTACCCACCACTGCGGAGCCTGTCACTCCTGCCACCATGGCACATATCTCAGATACCAACACTCCTGACCCTGAAGAATGGAGAATTCATGCATCCACAATTACAGACCCTGAACCTGGCAGCCTGGCTTATTCCCTGACCTCTCCAGCAGCTGCCAGCCTAAGCGAACAAGTCCTGGATGTTATACGTGAGGCCAGGTGCCCTAGCACTAGGAAATCATATGCTGACAAGTGGAAAAGGCATTGCACCTGGATCCAGGCTAAAGGAGCTGAAACAGCACAGCCCACCCTACCACTCATCCTGGATTACCTAGCAGACCTACTACACAGGGGCTTTTCCTTCTCTTATATTAAAATTCATGCCTCTGCCATCTCTGCTCATTACAGCACAGAGCCACTTCTCTTCTCTCACCCACTCCTCAAACAGTTCCTAAGAGGCGCTAACAATTTAAGGCCATCCAGAAGAGCTCCTATTCCAGCTTGGGACCTTAACATTGTGTTGGAAAAGCTAACACTACACCCCTTTGAGCCTGCAGTTTCAGCAGAGTTAAAATTCCTCTCTTGGAAAACAGCCTTTCTTCTGGCCATCACTTCAGCTAGAAGAGTTTCAGAGCTACAAGCTCTAATGGCTGTAGAGCCCTTCATCATTTTCCATGCTGACAGGGTCTCCCTCAGGACTAACCCAACTTTCATGCCTAAAGTAGTGTCCAGTGTGGCTCTCAACCAATCAGGTCATTTGCCCACCTTTTTCCCTAACCCAGAAAACAAGGGGGAAAGGATTCTGAATTCTCTAGATGTGCACAGACAGCTCAGATGCTACCTGGATAGGACTAAATCTTTTAGGAAAACTGACCAATTGCTAGTCAGCTTTGCAGCGGGGGCAGAGGGTAAGGCCATATCCAAACAATCTCCAAATGGATAGCACATTACATCCATTTCTGCTACAAACACCATGGGAAACCACCCCCTAAGGGGGTCAGAACCCATTCCACCACGGCAGCTTCCACCTCAGCAGCTTTTCTCAGGGGTCCCTGCCAGGGACATCCTGGAGGCTGCAACATGGACTTCTGTTAATACCTTCACCAAGCATTACCACCTGTCTATTTTCTCCAAATCCAGGGCAGGCTTTGCAACCGCAGTCTTGCATGGCATTCTAGCCAGCCCACAGTCGTCTTGACTGCCTCCACCCTTTTCTTCAGCTTTGAGAGTCAACGCAAGTGTGATGACTGCAACAGTGAAACACAAAGAACATAGTACAGTTGTGTATACTTACCATAAATGTAGATGTTTGAATATATTCACTGTTGCAGTCCTGGATGTCCTTCATGGATGCATCTGCAGTCATAACAACTGGGTTGTCCTGTCGTCAGGCAGCCCTTCGGTCGGCCGGATTCCAAAGTCCGGGTCCGGCTTCGGCTGATGTCGCACTTCACCCGACGTCATCTCTGTTGGTCTTCGGGTATAAAGGCATCAGCCGACGCCATTTTCCTCAGTCTTTCTTGCCGCGTGGCGCCCGAAGCAGAAGCTGTTCGCAAGTGCCGGTCGGTCATATCCAGAGATTACTACTTCCGAATACTACTTCGAAGACTTCTAAAAGCTAAGTACCCCGTTGGGGACTCTTTCTTGCCTCAGCCGATGTCAGAAAAAGTCAATAACTGTTTAACTTGTGGGAAACAAATACCTCATAAAGATTTCCACTCTTACTGTTTGCCTTGTTTAGGCCCAGACCACGACGTAGCAGCCTGTTCAGCCTGTGCTCATTCAACCGACAACGCTTAGGCGTTGGTCGGAGTTTCGGAACAGTTTTTCGCTCAGATTTTGCGTACATTATGCCGTCGGATCCTCCGACTACCCAGATTGTTAAAAACGCAAAGAAAAGACCGACACTCGCGGTCCGCGGTTTCGCGAAACCATGGTTAAGCAAACATGAGTGTCTCGGTTTCGGCCGAAACCGAGAAAACTGATCAAAGCACAGCTGAATCAATGACTACTACTGAGGCTCCTGCTACCCTACTTGAAACGGCCTCAGAAATCTTACCTACAGTGGTTACTAGTGACTTATCAGACACCATCCCTTTGGATGTCTCTACCCCAGCACGTGGTGCGGCTAGGCCTCCTGCAGCCATGTCTATTAAGGCCTTTGCCAGGACTAAAGCAGCCAAATCTACTAAGTCAGTGCCTGTTAAGCCCCCCTCTACTAGGCCCACTTCTAGTTCACAAATGCTTACTCTGGCAGAGGATTTAATATCCTTAATTAGGGGATCTCAATCCCACCCAGACAGGGCCTCTCAGCCCCCAGAAAAGAGACCTAGAGCAGAGCCCCCCGAGCCTGTGTCCTCTGATGATTCCGCGGAGGACTCTGATATTACAGACCAGCCAGAGGCTCATTTCTCCAATTATGAAGACTCAGATGCTGAAGAATCCATTCCAGCTGCTTCTCCACCAGAAGAATTCTCCTTTGGGGAAACCTTACATGCCATGCGAGAACAATTCCAATGGCAGGAACAGGATTTCTCAGATTCCAGAAAGACTTAGGACTTTTCTGCACCTACCACAACACAGGCCTTTAGCTATACCTCCTGTCCTCTCTGTTGTGGACGATGCATTTAATGATGTCTGCACTGCACCAGATTCCTTACCTCCAGCCCCTGTCAAACCAGACAGATTTTACAGGGTTCCAGACACTCATCACCACTTATACAAGGCCCCACTTGCAGACCCGAAACCATATCCCAGGGGCCTAAGGCAGCAGCCTCGACCACAGCAAAAAACCCTATCCCTTCTCAAAGGGAAGCCAGGTCTTTAGACAGATGGGGCAAAAAGGTTTACACCTCTGCTACTCTCTCAGCTAGAGCTTTAAATTGTCAGTTTCACATGATACAATACCAAGAGTTTATGCTTGATCAGTTAACTAAAAAGCTATCCTCTGATGACTCTATAGATAAGAAATATATATTAGAAATGGTAAATAACATACAACAGGTCAGTAACCATTCCTTAAAATGTGGCTATGATGCACTGGAGGCTTCATTTAGATCAGCCATGACTGGCACAGTGATAAGAAGACATGCATGGCTGAAGGAACAGGTCTTACCGGATCATGTTAAAGCTAAGTTATTAGATGCACCTATGGATAAGGCCAGTTTGTTTGGTACACCTGCCCAGCAGGTAATGAAGAAAATGGAAAAGGTTTGTCATTTGGAGTGCTGAAAGAGGAAAAGATGTGTCCAATATAGACATTGCTAACATTCTGGAGTATTTGGCAGAGCTTCTACATACAGGCCTGTCCTATTCCTCCATCAAGATACATGCATCAGCTATTTCAGCAGAATACAGCTTTGATCCACCTGTCTTTTCACATCCTTTACTCAGGCAGTTCCTCAGAGGGATCAAGAATGTAAAACCTCCTAGGAAACCACCATTGCCAGCTTGGGATTTGAACTTTGTGCTGGAAAAGTTGACACTCGCACCTTTTGAACCAGCAGCAACAGCAGACCTGCAGCATCTATCGTGGAAAACTGCTTTCCTACTGGCAATAACCTCAGCAAGAAGGGTTTCTGAACTTCAGGCCCTAATGGCAGTACAGCCCTTCCTAATCTTCCACCAAGATAGAGTGTCCATGAGGACTAATCCTACATTTATGCCTAAGGTGGTATCCAGAGTGTCTTTAAACCAGGAAATCCACCTACCTACCTTCTTCCCAAACCCACAAAACAGAGGGGAAAGATTGCTGCATACCTTGGATGTACATAGACAGCTACGCTACTACCTGGACAGAACAAAAAGTAACAGAAAAACGGACCAGCTGTTTGTAGCCTATGCAACAGGAAGGGAAGGAAAAGCGATTTCCAAACAGACAATCTCCAAATGGATAGGAAATTGCATACGATTCTGTTACTCCTTTCATGGAAAACCAATTCCACAGAACATAAGGCCTCATTCTACAAGGGCAACAGCCACTACCACAGCCTTCTTACGAGGAGTGGCAACCAAGGACATTATTGAGGCGGCTACTTGGACCTCCGTGCATACATTTGCCAAGCATTATAATTTACCTCTGTATTCCAGATCCCGAGCAGGGTTTGCCACTGCAGTACTGCAAGGGATCCTATCCACACCATAATCTATTCTTCCTCCTCCCCTAGTTGGCTATGGTATTCTACCCAGTTGTTATGACTGCAGATGCATCCATGAAGGACATAGTACAGTTTTGTACCTACCATAAATGTAGATGTCCAAACTGGATAGCATCTGCAGTCAGGATTACCCTCCCTCCTTCCCCTCTGTGGTACTCCTAGGGTATTTACCCTCCTAATAGCTAGCTGGCAGGGGGGAGTCTCTTATGGTGTATTTGTTTGTATATATGTACATACATGCTTATTTTTTGTGTTTGCCTTCTATCTTTTTGGAAACATTGGCATTTACCCAAAATTTAGCCTTCCAAGAGGGCAACTGGCATCTGGGGCAAGAAACACTGAGGAAAATGGCATCGGCTGATGCCTTTATACCCAAAGACCAACAGAGATGACGTCGGGTGAAGTGCGACATCAGCCGAAGCCGGACCCGGACTTTGGAATCCGGCCGACCGAAGGGCTGCCTGACGACAGGACAACCCAGTTGTTATGACTGCAGATGCTATCCAGTTCGGACATCTACATTTATGGTAGGTACAAAACTGTACTTTTTCCACCTTCCACCCCCTTTCTTTCTCTGTCTCTCTCTCCCTCTTCCTCACTCTTTACAGGGACATTTTGGTATTTACTTTCTACTGGTGGTGTTCTTCCACCATAACCTAGCTCCCTATTTGGGGGCTCCTGACATTTGGGCCAAGAAAAACTGATGTAATGGCGTCTGCTGCCTGATTTTGTACCACTGACGATCCGACTTCAGTCCTGGAGTGACAGCAACTGATGCAGAAATACTAAGCCTCTGGTATTCAGGCCGACTGAGGGCTACCTTTGGCAGGATAACCCAAGTAACGCCATTACATCAGTTTTTCTTGCTGAGGAGCCCGAAGGAGAAGCAGTTCGCATGAGTGCCGGTCGGCTGCTACCAGAATTTCATCTCTGAATTGAAGTTGAAGTCTTCTAAAGCTAAGTACCCTGTTGGGGATCCTTTTTTCTTGCTTGACCGATGTCAGAAAAAGTTTAGAATTGTCTCACCTTTGGAAAGCAAATACCACACTGAGACTTCCATTCTTACTGCGTCACCTGTTTAGGCCCAGACCACGACATCCCTTGCTGTCGCTTTTGTACTTTGTTCAACGCCAGAACTATATGTTGTCGGGCCCTTATAGTAGCTAAATATTTTCACTGTCGATCTCCGTATTCCGAAATGGCTTTGGTAAGCCATCTGACTACCGATCTTCCGAAAAAACGTAAGGATAAAGACAGAGACAGACTGCACAGGTCCAAAACTGCCAAAAATGCTTCCGCTAAGCTAGTCGCCAGTCCTCAGTGAGGCGCTTTCACAGCCCCTGATGCCCGCTTCTGTGGATTCACAGGCCACTACCAAGACCCGTTTGGAGTCCAGTATGGCGTGAGACTCTTTTTTGACTAAGGATCCTGCGGATGGCTCTACCTTTGGTGGGTCCGGAGCTACTGAGCAGGCACCAGCTTCCGAAGAAGTTTTTCACACTGCTGATACTCGACAAAAAACGATGACTTATTTTGCGTCTTCAGTTCTTTCTAAAACTACTGAGTTTCTAAGGCCCAGGGTACGAACTACACCTAAAAAACTGACGACCCAAGCTCAGACGCCTGCTTCCATGCCTCAATCTCAAATGCTTAAAATGGCGGAAGACCTTATCATGTTTATTAGGGGAAGCCAGCCTACCCCTTCCAAAAGAAAATGAGACTTGTCACCAGCAGTTTTATCTGACCAGGAGTCCGATGACTCTGAAGTTTTTGAATATGAAAACATGCAACCCCTGTCTGCTTATGAGTTTTCAGATGCAATGCAGAGGAATCCATTCTTTCTGCCTCTCCGCCAGAGGATTTTTCATTTGGTGAAACCCTACATACTTTAAGGGAGCATTTCCAATGGGAATGGCAGGACTATCCTCAGTCCAAAAAGAGACTCATGGAATTCTTAGACTTATCACAGCACAGACCTTTAGCCATTCCTCCTGTTTTGTATATTGTGGATGACGTCTTTCTGGAATCCAGTTTGACTCCTGACACCCTTCCTCCTGCTCCCAGGAAACCTGACAGGTATTACAGAGTCCCTGAATCTCACAAATTTCTTTTCAAAAATCCTACTGCTGACCCAGAGGTCATCTCCCAAGGACCTAAAGGAATAAAAGCAACCACAGCTAAGAATCCTAGCCCCTCAGACAGGGATTCCCGAGTTTTAGACAGATGGGGTAAATAAGTATACATCTCTGCAACTCTTGCCATTAGAGCACTGAATTGTCAGTTCCACATGTTGAAATTACCAGCAACATACCATGGAACTCCTCAAGCAAAAAATGTCTACCTTTCCTGCTTGTGCAGAAAATAAAGAAGTACAGGAGCTTATGCATTCTGTTACTAAACACACTTTGCAATGTGGCTTTGATGCCCTAGAATCATCTTGCAGGGCAGCAGTCGCAGGTTCTGTACTTAGAAGGTATGCTTGACTTGGTGCCAGACCATGTCAAATCTAAACTATTGGACGCACCATTGAACAAAGACAATTTGTTTGGCACCAAGGCAGAAGAGGTATTAAAAAAGATGGAAGAAAAAGCTAAATCTATGCAGACAGTTAAAGACTTCTTACAGGTCCAGCCTCCGAGGTTCAGTAGGCATTGCCCCTCCAAACACTGGTCTTTTCCGGCCCCCTCCAGACCAGCTCAGACAAAACCTAGGGGAAGCAGACCCCCTCCCAGACAGCAGTCCCAGGAAATGCAGAGATCTAAGCAATGGAGTTCCTCCACTTTAAAAACAGGGAGTGCTAAGCTATCCCCTTATGGAATGAACTCACAATGACTTTACACCACCCCTTACCTATGCCCACCTGCTTGTGCCCCTAGGAGGAAAACTCTCCTCCCATGCAAAAAACTGGGGGTCTATTACCAACGACCGATGGGTTCTCAACATAGTGTCCCAGGGATACAAATTTTATTTTCACACTCTGCCAACCCCAAAAGGATTCCCAGATCTCCCTCCAAACCCGTGGGCAGAGGCCAAAAAACATGTAAATTCCATGCTCTTCATGAGGGCAATACAGCCTGTTCCTGCAGATCAGATAGGCCAAGGTTTCTATTCCAGACTTTTCCTGATACCCAGAAAAGAGGGCACCTGGCACCCAATCCTCGATCTATCAATTCTAAAACCTCCTGGTGATACCAAAATTCAAAATGCTCACCCTCCAGCAGCTTCTTCCTATGCATTCCAAGGATGCTTAGTTAACCACCCTAGACCTAATAGAGGCCTACCTACACATCCCAATCAGGGATTCTTGCAGGAAATATCAATGTTTCAGGGCAGGATCTATGCACTTTCAGTTCTCTGCACTTCCCTTTGGCTTATCCACTGCGTCCAGAGTTTTCAAAAATGCCTGGCTCCAGCCATTGCTTTTTGCAGACAAAGGAATATTCAAATTTACCCCCTACTTAGACGACTGCCTGATTCAGGCAGACAGTAAGGAAAAACTCTTAAAGCACCTGACCTTTATAAAAGACCTACTGACCTCCCTGGAGTATACTATAAATGAAAAGAAATCCAAACTAGTCCCCACTCAAAAAATTGTATTCCTGGGAGCGAGCATGGACACAGCCTCCCAGATGGCATTCCTTACTCCAGAAAAACAAGCCTACCTGACAGGCTACTTCTCTCAACTAGCCACCAGAACCCAGTTATCCGCAATGAAAATCCTGCAAGCTCTAGGGTTCATGGCATCCTGCATTCTACTCATTCCATATGCCAGACTGCATATGAGGAAACTGCAATGGTACCTAAAAAGCCTTTGGTGTCAACACTCTGAAGACCTGGAAACTATCATACCTATAATACCCTGTCTAAGGAAAGACTTTCTTTGGTGGGCAGCAGCATGCAACCACAACAAGGGTCTTCCCTTCTCACAACCCCATGCTGCCCAGACCCTAACCACAGACACATCAGATTATGCCTGGGGTGCACAACTGGACGGCAGGTGCTTTTAGGGCCATTGAAGCCCAAATCAAGTACACCTGCATATCAACCAAAAAGACTTACTGGATGTCCAGCATGCTCTGACAGCTTTCAGACCACTACTCTCCCTGGGGCCTCTAGTGATAAAAAAAAAAAAAAAAACAACACCAGAGTGATGTGGTATATCAACAAGCAGGGAGGAACTCACTCTTATCCTCTCTGCAGGCGCGCCATGACCCTTTGGCACATGGCTTCAGCCATGCAAATTCACAGCACAATTCCTGCCAGGCTCCCAAAACTCACTGGCAGACAACTTAAGAATAAAGCTGCTAGATCCACACTAGTGGCAGCTAGACCACAGAACCTTCAACCTTGTAACGCAGAAATGGGGCATCCCGAAGGTGGACCTCTTTGCCTCCCACAACAATTACCAGCTCAGCAAATTGTGCACCAGGGAACCTCACATCAAGGCCTGGAAAGTGGATGCTCTATCTTTCCAATGGGTAAACCTCTCGATCTATGCATTTCACCCTCTACCTCTAATTTCAAGGGTATTGCTCAAAATAAGGGAGGAAAACCCAAGGGCAATCTTGATTGCCCCAGACTGGCCACACCAGCAGTGGTACCCACCGCTGTGCAGCCTGTCACTCCTGCCACCATGGCACATATCTCAGATACCAACACTCCTGACCCTGAAGAATGGAGAATTCATGCATCCACAATTACAGACCCTGAACCTGGCAGCCTGGCTTATTCCCTGACCTCTCCAGCAGCTGCCAGCCTAAGCGAACAAGTCCTGGATGTTATACGTGAGGCCAGGTGCCCTAGCACTAGGAGATCATATGCTGACAAGTGGAAAAGGCATTGCACCTGGATCCAGGCTAAAGGAGCTGAAACAGCACAGCCCACCCTACCACTCATCCTGGATTACCTAGCAGACCTACTACACAGGGGCTTTTCCTTCTCTTATATTAAAATTCATGCCTCTGCCATCTCTGCTCATTACAGCACAGAGCCACTTCTCTTCTCTCACCCACTCCTCAAACAGTTCCTAAGAGGCGCTAACAATTTAAGGCCATCCAGAAGAGCTCCTATCCCAGCTTGGGACCTTAACATTGTGTTGGAAAAGCTCACACTACACCCCTTTGAGCCTGCAGTTTCAGCAGAGTTAAAATTCCTCTCTTGGAAAACAGCCTTTCTTCTGGCCATCACTTCAGCTAGAAGAGTTTCAGAGCTACAAGCTCTAATGGCTGTAGAGCCCTTCATCATTTTCCATGCTGACAGGGTCTCCCTCAGGACTAACCCAACTTTCATGCCTAAAGTGGTGTCCAGTGTGGCTCTCAACCAATCAGGTCATTTGCCCATCCTTTTTCCCTAACCCAGAAAACAAGGGGGAAAGGATTCTGAATTCTCTAGATGTGCACAGACAGCTCAGATGCTACCTGGATAGGACTAAATCTTTTAGGAAAACTGACCAATTGCTAGTCAGCTTTGCAGCGGGGGCAGAGGGTAAGGCCATATCCAAACAATCTCCAAATGGATAGCACATTACATCCATTTCTGCTACAAACACCATGGGAAACCACCCCCTAAGGGGGTCAGATCCCATTCCACCACGGCAGCTTCCACCTCTGCAGCTTTTCTCAGGGGTCCCTGCCAGGGACATCCTGGAGGCTGCAACATGGACTTCTGTTCATACCTTCACCAAGCATTACCACCTGTCTATTTTCTCCAAATCCAGGGCAGGCTTTGCAACCGCAGTCTTGCATGGCATTCTAGCCAGCCCACAGTCGTCTTGACTGCCTCCACCCTTTTCTTCAGCTTTGAGAGTCAACGCAAGTGTGATGACTGCAACAGTGAAACACAAAGAACATAGTACAGTTGTGTATACTTACCATAAATGTAGATGTTTGAATATATTCACTGTTGCAGTCCTGGTTTTCCACCTTCCACCCCCTTTCTTTCTCTGTCTCTCTCTCCCTCTTTCTCACTCTTTACAGGGACATTTTGGTATTTACTTTCTACTGGTGGTGTTCTTCCACCATAACCTAGCTCCCTATTTGGGGGCTCCTGACATTTGGGGCAAGAAAAACTGATGTAATGCCGTCTGCTGCCTGATTTTGTACCACTGACGATCCGACTTCAGTCCTGGAGTGACAGCAACTGATGCAGAAATACTAAGCCTCTGGTATTCAGGCCGACTGAGGGCTACCTTTGGCAGGATAACCCAAGTGTGATGATTGCAACAGTGAATACACTCGAACATCTACATTTATGTTAAGTGTACACAACTGTACTGTTTGTGGACAACATAGTGTCTCAATGTAGGCGGGTTGGTAATTTGCTGTTTGAGGTTATCAAATGCTGTCTGATGTTGTTCTAACCATGACCAGGCTACATTTGTGGATGTTAGATCTTTATAAGGTGCTGATAGCTCACTAAAGTCAATGATGAATTTGCCCAAATACTTAACCATACCAGGAAAACACTGTAAAGCTTGGACATTGTCCGGGTTGAGCATCTCAAGAATGGCTGCTTGTTTAGAAGGTTCTGGTCGTAAGCCTGCACTGGTAAATAAATGACATGCATACGTAACTTCTGGTAGTCTGAATTTACACTTCAAAGGCTTGAGCTTCAAATTCACTTCACACACTCTGTCCAGAACTTTCCTGAGGTTTCTGTCATGCTCTGTTGTACCATTGCCTCCAACCACTAAATCATTAACTAGTATAGCACAAGTATAGCCTGAAAAAAATTGCTCTATTGCACTCTGAAAGACTTCACTGGCAGCATTTATTGCAAAGGCATTCTCAGGAATCTGTATCTACCAAATTGGGTACCAAATGTAGTCAGTAGTGAATGTTTGCTGTCAAGCATTACTTGCCAAAATGAACTCTTTGCATCTAAGACAGAAAAAACAGTGGCATTTGGCATGAGGTTGGCAGTCTCCCCAACTGTACGCATAGGATGATGAGGTCTCTTTACTGCCTTGTTCAAGTCTCTTGGGTCAGTGCATATTCTAATTTCATCCGAATTTTTCTTATGAGCATCTACCATGGAAGACACCCACTCAGTTGGTTCTGTGCCTGCACCTTGCTGCACCATTTTGTTTAACTGGACCATGACTTTGTCTTGTATAGCTATTGGAACTCTCCTTGCTGGTCTGACCACTGGACTGACCTCTGGGTCTACCTTCATGAAGTACACCACTGGTGGTTTGCCTAACTTGTTGTCAAACACATCAGCATACTCTGAGAAAATAGCATCAGTAAATCTGGAACTGGGACATGTGCTTACATGATGTACTTCTTTTGATTAAAGAAAGCAGTTTCATTCTTAAACTGTCTCTGAGACCCAATAATGACTACAGAGGTCTTCAGGCTACATAAAATTGCAAACTGTAACTGTTCCCACCTAAATAGCATGAAAGCACTACTGAGCCTTCAGTTTGAATCTCTTCACCTCCATAAGCAACAGGTTTTGCACAACTGGCCCAATTAAGTTGCTCACCAGCTCTCAAGTCTAGCAAATGTTTCTTCTGCCATCACATTACACTTTGAACCAGTGTCCACTTTGAGCTCTGTGGGTTTACCACTCATCAGGACGGTACAAAATTCTTCATTCTTTGACAACAAATCTACTGCATTAACCTTTTCATTGACCACTGATACACCATCTACATAGAAAGTAGGGTTGCAGCTTTCTATATGATCGATCTGCTTTTTTTGTGACCTTTCTTAATAATGGAATGAGGCTTGCTTGATTTACAAAACTTTTGAAAGTGATTCCATTTTTTACACTTGGCATTGCTGACCAAATGCTTAGCACTTTTCTCTTAGACTCATGATTGGCTCCACAGTTATGACAGTTAACAGTAAGAGTTGACCTGGGTTTTGCTGGCTCATCCTTATACTGCACTGAGCATGTCCATTTTGCTGAGCTAGTCTTGGGAACTTGCTAGAAAGTTACGACTCCTCACAGGAAGACCCGCAAGGGTTGCAGCTGCCATGTGCTTAACCTGTTTCTGCTGCCACGTGCTGCATGCTGTCCACACTTGCTCTAAAGACTGCTGAAACTATGGTGTTTTCACTGGCATTTGACTAATTTCTGTGGCTTTGCTTACTGTTAAATCACTGTCATGAAACAAAATCTTTCTCACTGCAGCACTATTAACACCACACACAATCCCTTTATTGACTCATCTTTCTCAAGTCACCAAATCTGCATGTTTTAGCCTTACTTCTCAAGTCAGTGATATCAGCTGCAAAGGTTTCAAATGGCTTTTGGTCTGTTGTATAAAATAGGTGCCTCTCTAATATAACATTTCTCTGGGGATTGCGCATTTCTCTAAATTTATGTTTCAAGCATGCAGGGTCCTCTCTTGATTCAGCCGGGACCACAGTATGTCAGTTTTCCCCCTCTCCTGCATATACTGCTGGTGCATACACAAATGAATGCTCTCTTTCAGTGGCCTCTGACCCAGCTACGTTAAGCAAAATGAATGCCCTTGTGCGTGCATCTTTGTCAGAAAAAGCTACATGTATGAAAATATCGTATTCTTGTTCAATTTCTCTCCAATTCTCTGTTATATTATGATCAAACACAAGTGGACTGGATCTGTGAAATGCTTCTGCCATATCAACACAGAGTAGTGAAGGTACTTGGAATTATGTACAAACATACACACACATAAATATGTACCAGAACTTGTAATTATGCCCAGCAGCACAACACTCTTTGAAATAACTGTACTTTGCCAAATAAGTCTCCGTAGCACAAGAACACTTTAAATCACTCCTTATCAGTTTAAGAAATACTTTGAAATGACTGTGCTTTGCAAATAAACTGTATACAGCAGAATAAGCTCAGAGTAAGAAACACTTTGAAATGAATGCACATTGCAAATAAACTGTACACAGCACAGAAACCTTTCAAAATGGCTGTACTTTGCGAAATAATTCTGTACAGTGTAAGAAACACTTTCAAATGACGGTACTCTGCGAATAAATCCACACAGCACAAGAAACATTTCGAAATGGCTGAAGTTTGACTGCATTTTGCAATATAACTGTACTTTGTACACAGCAAACTCTTTGAAGTATTAATTTGCAGTGTAATAAAGCACACACTCTGCAAACACTGCACACTCTGAGATACTTCGAACAACTCTAGTTATGCTTTGAATAGCTTTGGTCAATGCAAAATAGTAGTTTGTGCCCAAACATGGTCTTTTGCTAAAAGACATGCAGTCTTCTTTCTCTTTAAGCTTAATTTGTCCTTTTATTGTACCCGTTATGTCCGTTTCACCTCTTGTCATGCTCATTATACTTTTCTTGTGCTCGTTTTACTTTAAACATGTTCGTTATTCAAAACAAATGTAATTCTGAGTCTCACATAAGTATTTCTGCTAGTTTTATCAAATATCATAGTTTCAAACATTTTGTTTAATAATGCATTTTGTGCCTTTCATTTGATTAATAATACGTTTGTGCTACTCATTTAATTATAATGCATTTTGTGCTTTGCAAGTGCTCGGTTTCATTTTCTTTGCAAAGTAAGTCTTTTGTGCAAGTTTTGGTTACCTTAAATTCATTTCTGGCCTTTTTGTTTGTCCGAGCTCTGTTTCACTCAACCAGCTCAATCTGCCTTCACCTTCGACTCTGCATCTCATGGTTTGAAGAAGTTGCTCTCTTAATCCTGGTTCTGACACCATGTTGCTCCTCTGGCCAGGTTAAAACAGATGAACATTCGTGGGTTCAGTTCAAGCAGCTTTATTACACACAAACATATTAGGAGTGATGGGGCTTTGTAACTTAAACTTATAAACAGACTGACTACTACACTCATACATGTTAACACTCTGGCTGTTCTCTCAAAATGGCACTGCTGCATGCACATGCTCACTAATTATATACAACTGCCTATATCTGGAAATGCTTCTTAAAGGTATGTGCACATACTGTGTTCTACACTGGTCACTTAGCATACTACATGTAGTAGGCCAAAGTGTGATATGCATAGTGCTTACTTACTTACTGGTCACTTCGCATACTGCATGTAGCAGGCCAGAGTATGATATGCATAGTGCTTACTTACTTACTGGTCACTTCGCATACTGCATGTAGCCGGCAGTGGTACATGTAAACAGTGCCCCACTAAGTATAGTCGGTAGTCAGAGAGGTCAGTAAGAGGCCAATATAGTCTATGCAGCTTGCCAGAACCTTTTAAGAAGTATTTAGAAAATAAGTAATTACAGTGCTGAATACAAGTTAAAGGTTTTTATAAACTCGGCTACAATGTCATTCATTGTGGTATATTTACAACTGCAATTTGTAGCTAATGCATACTCTCTAAAAGTTGTCACACACTGCTTATCACAGTATATAAAATAAGCAACACTACTACTATGGGTGTAAGTCACCTACAACTACTGCCAAATGTATATGTTTTTGCTACGGAAAATAATATAATTTTCTTAACTATCACATCGACTAGCAAATGTTATTTTTGCCATACGAATAATCTAATTTTCTTCCTTTGCTTCATGTGTATGGCTGTCAACTTTGATTTATCAGAGTTATGGCTTCTTGGGTAATGTCATGATAGAAGAATTATGGAACTAGAAGGACAGTGTCTATTTGTTATACACAGATTATTTTACTGTAAATTAGTTTGCAGCCTGTTATGTAGTTCACTGCTTTCTGAAGAGTAAGAGAGCTCCATTTTCAGGAGAGGCACCATGCAGTACAAGTGTTAATGTACAATGCTTTGTTTTGACAAGTTAGTATGAGAAATGTATTATTAGAAACCACAGTATTAGTTAATAGCTAATTTTCTAAAATAATCCTTTTATGATGCTTCATAGATTACTCATAATTACTGACTCCTTTATGTAAAGTATTATTTATTGGGCTTGTCGAACAGGGAGAAGTATTTTTTACAAGGTAAATCATCATTTCTAGTTTTATATATATATATTTATATATATATATAATGAATTAAAATTAAATACTTAAAACTACTGTAACCTAGATATATGAATTGTATAATGAATGGTACAGTCAAGCAAAAAATTGTTTTAAATGTTTTTAAATTAGAATCAAAGTACACATAGCTGTGTTCCACTGTAAATAGATGTAGTTGCTTTGTCTACTAGAAACCTTACATTTATTTGATTCGTTTGGTTGCCTTTATTTTGTTTCCACTATTCTAAAGGAAGCCCGAATGGAAACGCTTTGATATATTTATTACCAAGCATTCCAAAAATGGGATACAGTAAGACAGTAAAGTTTGCTTATTCTTCAAACACTGAGAGATGTTGTATATGATTTGTTCTTATTCATAACTTCCTACAGACACTCTGCCCTGACAACTCCTATTCTTATGTTTGCAAGGTATTTTTCTACATTTTTGTTTCCTTCCATTAGTAATATGACCTTTAGCCAGAAGGGAATTTGATGCTGCATGAGTTGCACTGGAGGTATAATACTGTTGGTCCTAAACAGGAAATTTCTGTTGTTTATCCATTCTTTTTATATAAAAAGACCACTAGTCAAGGAAAGTGGGTGGGGTATGTGAATGTGGGCAATCATCTGTCTGCATTTTAGCTTAAGGTAGTAGCCACCCAACAGCAAACGAGTCCTGATGTTTTTATAAGTATCAGTTTTTATGCAGCTGCATATTGGTTTAGCTTCAGTGCCACTGTTCATTTAGCTTCTTGGCCAATAGTTCATGCACTAATCAGCCAGTGTTACCACTATTATATGAGATAAAAGAGTAATTAGTAGATTTTTGTTTTTCGTGTATTGTGTGGTTCGTGGCTGAAGTTGTCCATTTGATTCAGGCCATTAATTTTTCCCCCCCCAGAACCTCTGTGTGCTGGACAGCATTCATTCCCCTCTCATAAATGGTACTGCAGCTCTTTCACTTATCTTTTGCATCATTCGCATCTTACAGAAACTACTGATGACAGATACGTAAAATTAGAAAAAAATAAAACCGCCACCAAGGACTAAACTTAGTTCTTCACTTTTTTAATGAAACACAGAACCAAATAACTAAGTGCTTTCACCAGACATAAACCGTTGGCTTCCTCAGAGTCATTTGGTGTTCTAAAGAGAACATTTACGTATACAATCAATTAATTAATTAGTTAATAAACCAACCAACAAAAACCGTGTCAAAAATTGGTTAATTAAAAACATCATCATTAGTGAATATAAATTTCCACCAAACTCATGTTGCTATAGTAACATTAAAATGAAAATCAAATAAAAACAGTAAAGCTTCTAATTTGGGACATCCTATACTAAGAAGGCAGAGTAACCAATATTGTAACACATATAAATTTTGTATTGTGAATAGGTAAACAAGCTAATATATTATTTAATAGTTATACCATATTGCAACAAAAATCAATGCTATTCTTGCAACTAAGGAAATCACTATATATTTTGTGTCACAAAATTAAATCTGATTTGCCTTTAGCTTTAAAATAGGTATCGGGGAAACACCATTATTCAAGCCAAGTGGCTTCAAGGCATTTAGCCTAAGTTGCCAAGTTGTTTCCAAGGCTCCGATTTTACTGCTGGTGTCACACCTTCTTTCATTACTACCAACTCGATCTGTAACAAAAAAGACAAACTTTTTAGAATTCTTACTAAGTAGAGTGTGTTGTGTTCATCACTTCTGTTAGTACACCTCAAGTGTTCTGAAATGCTGTCCCGTAGTCTGCGAATGGTTTTACCTATGTAGAAACCATCGCATGAAATACAGGATGCAACGTATACAATACACCTAGTATTACAATTGCATATCCCTGGGCATGAAATAGTGTACTTGTAGTTATTTACTGGACCATCATTAATGTACCTACAACATCTACACATACCACATTTTTTCCATAAATGACATCCTTCTAACATTGGCCCTAGCTTCCCTTTCAAGAATGCCTTTTAGATTGTTCCTCCTACTGTAAGCTATCAATGGCTCTTGGCCCCAAATTTTCTTGATGTTGTCACTTAAACCGAATTTCCAACCATTCCTCAAGCATGTTATGTTCATAGGCCTTGTCTTTGAATTTTAATACAAACATAGCACCTGTTTTCTCTTGGTTGACTTTGTTAGGGGTACCAAATGTTACATTCCACAAAATAGGAATGTAACATGTTCCTGTCTTTCTCATAATCTCTCTTTTGATGTTCAATAACAATTTTAAAGGATACCCCCTGTCAAGGAACATTCCTATCAAAACATTTCCTCCTTAAAGGTTAGATTGTCGCTAACCAACCTAGATGTTCTCATCATCTATCCCTTGATATAATTCCTTTTCTTTGGTGGTAGGGGTGGCAACTATTAAAGTGTAAAAGTGAGTTTGAGTATGTCTCTTTCCTGTAGATGTTACTACACAAACCTTGTGGTGTTTTCTTTAGTTGTAATATCCAGGAAATTAATCTCTTCCTTGTGCCAAGAATAAGTAAATAAAAAAAAAAAAAATAGTTGTGGCATTTAAATAATCAATGAACTGTAGTATGGGAATCTCATCTCCCTTCCACAAAATTAGTACATCATCCAAAAATCTGTTGTATAAGAGAATGTTGTCTTTGTATTTGGATGAAAAAATAAAGAGGTTCTCCTATGCGAGTAATACCAAGTTTGAGAAAACGGGCACATTTGGCTCCCATTGCTACACCGGTTAACTGTTGATAAACTTCACCCTCAAAACTAGCAAAATTAGTTTTCAATATAATTTCCATGAGGTCACTCAACAGGTTTACTTTGGTTTTTTCTGTCATTCTACTTTTTGAAAGACTTTCATGGAACATAGCCAGTCCCTGTTTGTGGGGAATAACAGTGAATAAGTTGACTACATACACTGTCAAAAAACATAATTGGTGTCACTTTTAACTTCCCTGAGTGCACAGCTTCCTCTACTTCTGTTTTGGGCTAAGTGTCCACAAAGGAAGCTAGGGGTTCAGTCTTAGAGCCCCTGGCTGCAACAATCGGTCTAAACGGAGGGTTGCTGATTTCTTTGTAGACCTTGGGAATCCCAAAAATAACTGGTAAGGTTGGACATTTTACTGTTAAATAGTTGTACTCTATTTTATTTATTGAGCCTTGAAACAGTGCATCCTGTAAGATCTTCTATCTTTAAATAAGCTCGGTTTACTTCATTTTTGGATACTCTACAGTAGGTTAACTCGTTATTAAGAATGTTGGTCATTCTGCTGCAATAGTCTGTCTTGGTCATAATCACCATCCCCCCACCCTTATCTGGTTTCATAAACCTATGTTTTTGGTTTTGATACAAGTTTCTCAAAAACAATCTTTCCTCTTTCGTAAGATTGTCCATACCATGTCTATCTTGTTTTAAAATCTTTCTAAACTCAGCTTCAACACATCTCTCTAAGGTCAAAACTTCAGAGTTTGGTGGAGGGATAAAAGTGCTTCTTTTCTTGAGGGGCATAGTTAATTCAGTTTCAATGTTATTTCTACTGCTGGTAGAAAAAAAACATTTTAAGTCTGTCACTGTCTCGTGAAGAGTTTAAGGTTAACCAAAACTTGAGCAATGTCTAGTCTAAAAGTAGGTACAAAATGTATGCCCTTACTCAACAACTCAAAATGAACATCACAAATTGCCATGTCTGTGTAATTGTAAATGTGGAAACCATGTTTCTTTACCACATTACAAAGCATAGATGTGTTGTTAATGTTCGAACATATGTCGTCCCCAGAACAATTAGAAGTTGATAGTCTAACATCATCAGTTTCCCCTTCATTGTTAGAATGCATTAAAGACATGTAATGATGGTTCAGTGTTTCAAATTCATCAATACAGTCATTAGCAATGTAAAGTCATCAGAAAAAAACATAAGTCCCAAGTTTCATACAGTTGCCAGAAGATCTTGTAATATTTAATGGTAACCCCTTATGTTCCTCCTCCCCCCTCGACCATTCCAATACTGCTGTTGTGTATTCCTGCCTACTTGTCCCCTGTTTATTAGTCTCTCCGACCTTCTCAACTTGGTCTGGTGTTCGTTTTCATCAAAATTGTTCTGTTCAACACTGGCTGACCTTTCATTAACCTCCCGTGTATCATGTTTGTCTTTTTGCTTAGTGCCCGGTGGATAGGCACAGTTGTTCTTATAGTCAACAGTATCCATGTTGAGCTTTTTATGTTTAACAGCTAGGTTTTTGTTAACAAAGGTCTCTACACTTTTAAGCACTTTTTCATAGCTTTCTTTTTGTTGAGAAAATAGTAAGTCACTAATAATGCTCTCATTGAGACTATTAATGTCCTCTTGCAGTTTGGCCAGTTTTGTCTCATTGTTACGTATAATAATGTGTAACATCTCCATACCTGTTTTATTGCACAGTGAAATCAATTCACAATAGGCTACAGTCCCTTCTTCCACTCCCATAGGAAGTTTCCACAATCACAATCCTTTCGGCACTTGATTCAGAGCCATAGATTTTTTTAAAAATAAATTGTCTAACTGAATTGCTCTGAATTTTGTGCATAGTTTCTCGAAGTTGGTAATTTGTTCTTTTAAAGTTGGCAAAGATCTTCTCACCTCTTCCAGGCCTGAGAATTTAACTTCAAATGCCCGAGTCTGAAACCAGGACTTAAGGTCACGTTGTACAATGTTGTTACCATGACTAACATTCACAATTGGTAACGCTTTGCTTTGATTTTGTTGCTTTGACACAGCATTACTGTAGGAAGTCCATGCTACGTTGTCATTGCCCAACCCACCGCTACTCGGTGAATGGAGTGTAAATAGTTCAATCTGTGAATTAGTGGGACTGCTAGCACTCATTTCTCGCCCTTCAGACACCACACCAGAGTGAAGCTTTTTTAACTTCTCAACAACACTGGCCAATTCTTTAAGCATGTTCTCCATGTTAAATAAACAACCAAGCATGTCAAAGAAAAGAGACAAACGGTCGTCCTCTAGGCCGATAAAAACTGTGAATAACAAACTAAACCAAATGGATAAAACAACACTCAACACGTAAATTTAGAAAAAAATAAAACCGCCACCAAGGACTAAACGTAGGCCTTCACTTTTTTAATGAAACACAGAACCAAATAACTAAGCTCTTTCAACAGACCTAAACCGCTGGCTTCCTCAGAGTCATTTGGTGTTCTAAAGAGAACATTTAAATATACAAACAATCAATTAATTAATTAGTTAATAAACCAACCAACAAAAAACTTGTCAAAAATTGGTTAATTAAAAACATCATCATTAGTGAATATAAATTTCCACCAAACTCATGTTGCTATAGTAACATTAAAATGAAAATCAAATAAAAACAGTAAAGCTTCTAACTTGGGACATCCTATACTAAGAAGGCAGAGTAACCAATATTTTCTCTAACGTTGTATTACTCGCATGGGAGAACCTCTTTATTTTTCATCCAAATACAAGGACAACATTCTCTTGTACAGCAGATGTTTGGATGATGTACTAATTTTGTGGAAGCAAGATGAGATTTCCATAGTAGAGTTAATTGATTATTTAAATGCCACAACTGGAAGTACCTCTTCTGTCACTGATTTAGTCACATTAGATGCAGTTAGATTAAGGGATGTATTATCTTTAAGCATAATGCTATCCAGTGAGGTAATAGCTCAAGGAAGGAGATCTCTTTTCCGTGAAGAAGGGGAATCACATGTACTGTCCTTTATTCATCAGGTACCATATAATCATCCCATAATTTTGGAAGATGGCAGTTGTGCTGTCATTAATCAACAGCTCATAAGAGAGTTAATGTAATGCAGAGTTTTATTTCTGCCTGATGACATAAGTCCATTTGAAAGTCGAGTATTCAGTATGTAGATGTGTTCAAACATTTTCCATTAACAAGGCAGTTTAATAAAGGAATATACTCATTGCAGGTGAGTTTTAGAGATTGGGATATTTAACTTTCTGACAGGTTACGTTTCTTCCCTTTGTTGTATTTATTTGTACTATGATTGCACAACGGGGGTATTCCTAAATTTAGCATTGTATTTGTGTCAGATGGGACTGATGCCTCAATGCAGAGAGTAAAAACTGTCAACTGTATATGATACAGGGTCAGTGATGAGAGGGGCTACTTAAATTTCATCAGGGCTTCAGCTAGCTCTCATAAATTTGTACTTGAATAATCTCTTAAAGACAGAGGGGTTTGGTGTTAGATCAGATTTCATCTTCATACTGAATATTACTGAGTTGTGTTCAGCTTTGATCAATTATGGGACAACTGGGATTGTATTGTTGAAGACTAGAATCCGCATTTTTGAGCTCCTAGTTAGAATATGAAATAGTCTTGCATGACATTCTACACTAGAACACCTTGGTCTTTTTTCTATTGGGTACATGTGTATGCAAGGCAAATTATGTTTAGGCTATTGGGCTTATTTGAGGAGCTACGCTTGTAAAACATTTAAGGTATGGGCTCCATTTGAACTACTAGAAGAGTTGATTATTCTTCTAAACTTGGTAAATGCAGAAATGCAATTGGATGCAAATCTCTTTCACGTTCAATGGCATGCATGTCAAATAAGCTTACTTTGTTCATTTGACAATTTGAATCTCCATATTTATTTAGGGTGGCCACGGTGGTGCAGCAGTTAGCGTTCCCACCTCACAGCAAGAGGTTCTCCTGTTCAGTTCTCAGCTGGGGTGCCTTCTGTGCGGAGTCTGCACATCCTCCCTGTGGTCGCGTGGGTTTCCTCCGTGTGCTCCATTTTCCTCCCACATCCCAAAGACATGCTGTAGGTGGATTGGACACTCTAAATTGGCCCTAGGCTTGAGTGCGTGCATGTGTGTGCCTTCTGTGGAAGGTTGGGCGCTGGGCTGGCAACTCAACACCCTAAAACTCTACTGCCAATCATGAACGGACAGGTGATCCGCTGTGGTGACCCCTAGCCTGGAAAAGCCGAAAGAAGTAGAATCTCCATATTTATTTAAAAAAAATCTTGATCTTTGGGTGAGCTAGAAAGCTTTCACATTTTATTGGAGTCTGCATTTTGATTGGCTTTTGCCCCATCACAGTAGTTTCGAATTATTGAGCCATTGAATTATAGCTGGTCTAAGGAGCTAGCCTTTACGACTTCTAGGAAGTGTTCCACATACTTGTTTGTGGTAGTGTGGGTTTCCCAGTTGATGGAAGGATAGTTGAGATTCCCATGGATTCTAGTTTGTTAAGGTATACCATAGGTGAGGTGAAGGGGGATCAGTAGGTCGCTATGTTAGGGTACATACGAATAGCATGCATTGGACTGTCTGTGGAAGGCACTCGTTCTCTTTTGCAAGGAACGCTTTCAATTGCCTTATAAGAAAAAGGACCAAGAGGACATATATGCAGTGCTCTCAGGTAGGGAGGAGTAAATAGATATTTTAATTTAGGAAATGTATGTGTGAAAGGGCACTGCAGAATAAAAAAGAAAGCGTATGGTTCATTGATGGGAACCCAGTTTGAGAACACTGTAAAATCATGGAGGTCGCAGTTCTTAGATGGGCAATGACATAGCTGAATTGGTACATGGTATGCATACTTAATTAGTGGGATTGTTAAAATGCTGAGAAGGTTTTATACAAAATAGTGATTAAACTGTTACTTGAGCAACATTTAGCTGAATAGACACAACTTGCTTGGTTTGACATTTGAGAAGTCCATCCAGAAAAAAACAAACAGAAAAGGATGTGGTTAAATATTTCTTAACATGGCAGATAGTTGATGTTTCAAGGAATTGTCAGAAAGGAATTGTCAGAAAATGTGTTAATGTACATAGTAGGGGGGTTTGAACAAAGTGGAATACAAAAGTGTGCCTGCACCAAGATGCAGACTGTACACGTCAGCCATAGGAAACAAGTTTTGTTTGCCAAATTTCCTTTTCTTTCTTGATGGGGTCTGATGTCTTTAAAAGATCACCTTTGACTGATCCTTGGTGGTGGTACCACTTCCATACTGAGAAGACCTAGAAGTTGTAGTGAAAGCTCGCTGGATAATTAGAAATGTCATTCGACCACATCGGTGTTGAGAAGTTCACATTCTCGCAAAATGCATTTGAATAGTTTGTCACTTTGAACAAATCTTTAACCAGGGCTGTGCTACTGAGTCCCAGTAGAGCAAGAGGCACTTCTACTTAATCACCAGGTCCTCAGTATTACACAGAATGCAACAGCTGCATGAACTGCAGCCTTCTTTCTTCACCCATCTCTCATCTGTAACATTTTGCAATGTGACTCGAAACATCTGCAGAACTAGGTTTGATTTTCCACAGCCACGACAGCATGTGTTGTGATTCTTAGCTAGTCATTTGAATGCACAAAGTTCATAGGAAACTCCTATAAATATGTACTTATATTAAAGGGGTTTTGCTAGAGTAGCAAAGAGTACAGTAAAACGAGACAAAATCAAGGTATGGAGCCTGGACTAGAGCCCAGGAGACATGGATTTGATTAACAGTCACTGCTCTTGAGGCGACAACTGGGGAGGACAAGAAACAATCAGCATTATGACAGCTTTCTGTCCTGGAGAAGAGAAATGTCCTCTTTTTCATGCTAGAAAACTCAATAAAAGGCACATCACTCCCCAAACTTGTTGAGGAGAACGCACTGGTAGATATCAGTGTAATTTGGATTCACATCATTATACCTGTTTTGCAAGGGGGAAGAATTACTAAAAACAAAAAAAAAAATTCTCTATGACAGCAGGATGACACTGTGCTGGAACATCTCAATTCTTCTCTTTGGCCCTGAACATCAAATTAGGATTAGGGGAAAAGATGAATTTAAAGGATATGAACATTGAAGTGGTGGTGGTGGTGGTGGTGATGGTGATGGTGGGGGGGGCACCAGCAGCAGTAGTGGCCAGCTGTCAAGCGAACAAAAAAAAAAAAAAAAAAAAAAAAAAAAAAAAGTACTAGCCATGCTTTTTTGTAAGGCCAAATGAGAATATTGACCTAATTAGAACTGTGTGTTGACTTTACTAAGACTTTCAGCATAATCATCCAGAAGGGAAGGAAGAAATTAATTTGCACTCTTTAGGAAAGTAGGTGCAGTACTTGGCAAGTAATCGTGTGGACCATAAGATACCTAACCATATACTCCTTTAAGCAGACATGCTTAAAAGTTTGTGCCACCTTTTCAAGCACTTAATAGTGTTTCCTCCCAAGCTGAGTAGAGCTGTATGTGGTAACCCTGGTATAAATTTGTGTCTACCTCTCCAATCATCAAGACAAGCCTTAAGGGTACTCGCAGAGTATTACTTTGACTTGTTGTAGCAACTTAATCTATAGGTTGGAAATCCATTTTGTTAGGAACCTCTGTAGCCAGCAATTATTTATGTAGGTTTACTTCCTTATTATATGTGTTTGAAGCACAACTGGTTTTGCATGAAAATAGGAGGTCAAATGGGACTGCGTCTTTTATGGTTTGCCAAACATGACCAAAGTCACCTTGGAGCAGGCTGCAGGCTACTTAGCATAAGGAGAATTGTGCTAGTCTTTCAAGATGGTTAAGGGATTTAAGACCTTTAATATTCTTGGTTACGTGACTTTACAGCCTTTCCAATTGAGCAATTTGTTTGGATTTATACATACGAAAGGCAATATTGTACTCCGTGATGAGTCTGGTAATGGAAGAGCACAGTACAGGGATGACTACTTTGTATCTTGAGGATAGGCCCTTGGAAATTAACTGTTTCAGAAGAATTTCCATAGTATGGTGGAAGCATGACTGACTGAGCAGGAGTCGTCCACCTAAGTACCCAAGTCTTTTATGTCCATATCTACCTGAAAAGGAATTCCACTTATAATGTATTAGGTGGGAAGAGTTTTTCTACCAAACTGCCTACAGTACATGTTTTTTGCATTTAGTTTGAGACCGTTTTCATTACACCTGAGTATGCATATTTCATCCCTTGCTGGAGCTGTTTAGCATCAGCGGATGAGTGGATAACAGTACAAAACTTGCAGTCATTAGCAAACTTGGTCAACCACTTTTTTGGGATATTGGATTGAATGTCTGCAAAATAAATGTCAAACAGGAAAAGACCCAGCACTGATCTCTGTGGCACCTTGATAGTTACATTTTTTTTGAACAGAGAGGACACCACCAACTTTCACTGCATGGATCTGTTAGATAGCCAATTTGGAATCCAGAAGATAACATAGGGGTTTAAATTATGCTTGTTTCTCTGTTTGTTTGTTTTTTTTTTTTTTTTTAAAATGCCAGCATGAGAGATAGTATCAAGAGCTTTGGCCTGGTCGAGGTAACCACTGTGCACTGATTGACCACTGTGCACAGCCTCTGTAACCTTTTCAAAGAAGCTTACTATATTTAGGGGAAGGATCCATTTGGCTGAATATCTGCTTAATGGAGGTGTGAGGTTAAAACAAGGTGGGGAATTTTTCCTTACTCTGAATGCAGTGGCCACAGAGTTCTTTGGAGCTGATTATATTTTATAGAGACCAGTCAATCCTGTAAGGGAGCATGGGTGGGCCTTTGCCCCATGGGAAAAAACATCTCTGCATTTGATTGGATGCAGTTTGAAGTACTTTTTTTTTGTAGCTCAGAGGTGCATAACATTAACATGTTGTGCAACTATCTTGCCAGCTTTCACCCATCATCTGTCCTTCAGATGATACGTTAACTGAGGTCCAGACAAAAGGAAAAGATGTCCAGTCTCACAGTGATTCACACGTGGAAAACCGTTTAGTAATCCAAACCTTGAAATTCAAGCATGAAACAAAAAAGTTAACAGAACTTCTTCCTCAGAAATGTAATATTCGTTCAGATCAAACATTACTGAGGAAGTAACTGAGGAACTCCAAAACTGCTCATTTTGGTCTGACCATTATTCATGATGCTTTGGTAATAACATTGCTTGGAATATTTCCTGGGTGCCACTGCTTTGTTTTGTGCTAGAATTTAAAATTTGGATGTTAAGCTGAGGATTTCGTCTAGCTTAGGTGGGTGTTAAAGATCCCATGGCATTTGTCAAAAATGAGTAGGGTGAGTCCCTCAATGTCCAAATTCCCCTAGTCTGTATGAAATTATTTATTTACATTTGTTTACCAGGAGTGTCCACTGGGCCAGAAGGAGCCCATTTTCAGTTGAGGCCTGGGAGAAAAGCACCAGTAGACATTTTGGTACAAAGTTCAGTTACTTACTGGCATTGTATTAACAGAGGATGGACACAAATAAATAAAGGAGTTTAAACAGTCAGAAATAAACATAACGTAACATAAACATCACTTGAGTAAAAGTTAATAGTAATGTGCAATGCACTAGATAATATGCTGCAAACTGAAATGTCTAACAAAGTAATGGGTTGTAGATAAAAGAGAAAAGAATGAAATATGAAGAAGTCGTAGATTGAGTTGAGTGCTACAGGTTGAAATGGTTATGGATATGTGTGAGAGATGATAGTATGGGAGGGTCAGGTTATGTGGGGTCTAGAGCATGAGCATTGCCATTGGGGGTAGGTAGATGTAGATGAAGGGCTTTTTTGAAAGAGCTAGCATCCTTAGTAGATCTGAGAGGTGATGGGAGTGAGTTCCAAAGTTTGGCAATGCAGAAGGAGTAAAGCATTTGGCCAACAGGGAGAATGGCTTTTTGGACAAGCAGGAAAGTCTGATTTTCTGATCTAAGGGGTCTATTTGGGTAGTATCATGTTGGAGTGAAGCGAGAAGTTTATAGATTATTTTGTGAGCTGTAGTTAGTTGTTCGTAGATAAGGTATTGTGGCAGTTCGAACCATTTGAGTATGTGTAGTGAGGAAAAGTGGTGGGAGGAATATGTGGCATTAATTGCAAATTTGGCAGTTTTATTGTAGCAGGTTTCCATTTTGGCTTTTAGGGAGGTTTGTATGTTGGTGAGCAGTGGGGCGTCTTATAATAGAGATGGTGGTAAGAAAGTAGAGGCGAGGGTTTGCTTAGTGGAAGGGTTTAGGAAGTTTGTGTCTTCAGAGGGTTCCAAGTTTTTGGTGGGTCTTTTTGATATTGTTGTGAATGTGTTGGTCAAAGGTTAAGTTTTCATCCATAGCAACCCCTAGAAATTTACCTTGGGTCACCCTTGAGAAGACAGCACTGGCCTAATAAAACAAACCCAGTAAACCGTGAGTAAATAAATTTAGTAAATAAAGTACAAACAAATGTACATTTTTTGATCAGTTATTAATGCAGTATTTGCCTCTGGCCTTCATGGCTGCTGTATGTTGTACACATCTGGCAATTTAGTATGTCTTATTTATTGTCAGTTGGGTAATATATCTGTGCAACAACCAACAGACATTATCTTGGTAATCTTGCTGCTGAGCCAAAAATTAAACTTGGGGGCCACAAAGTTGTTATTCAAGCCATGGACAAAATTGTTAATATCCTTTTAAAGCTTCCCGCAGAAGAGAAAATGCTGTACTTGGCTGTTCATAGGCTCATAAGTAAGTACTAGGCTATCTGCCCAAGGGCATTTATAAGCCTAGCCAGAGAGTGTTGGCTTTCGCCACCCCCTTAGATTAGCTCTCTGTGCCTCTGACCAGCAGAGCCATTAGTTCCCTGCACCTCTGTCCAGCAGAGCCACTGCAGTGATCCCTGGGATAAATTTTCTGTTTCCCATCCACTCGTCAAGGTTTCTCTTGAAGAGTGCTAATGAGGGACTCTACCTGATGTATATTGGAATCTTGTTCCAAAGCATGGGGAGTCCCTGAGTCAGGAATCTATCCATCTAGCACGTCCTATTTATCGTTGTGGTAAGGTTTATATCCCTAGAGCGTGTGGCTCTCAGGGATTTGTTTTTTTTTTTAGGTTCATAGGTTCATAGGTTAGTACTAGGCTAACTGCCCTTGGAAGCCATTTTTTAAGCCTAGCCAATTATCCCTTGTGAGACTCAAACCCTGCACCTTGTGTTTGCAAGGCAAACACCTTAACCATTAGACCACTCTCCCAACCAGGTGGAGCATATCCATCAATTCTGGGTTGGGCATGTTTGTTGCTCAAAGTGGACAACATGTGTAGCACATTGAGCCCAAGCACCATTTAGAAACATAGGAACAGCACTAAAAAAGTGATCATGAGGACCATAATCACCTTCTGACAAGAAAACAACATACTTGTATGTTGTTCAGATGGCATGTCTTAACTTGTGTGTTGTTCAGATGGCATGTCTTAATATAGTAATTCTGTTTAAGCATATTCATTTTGCATTGTGTACAACCAGCCTGACCCACAGAACAAGCTGGGAGTGTCGGTAGGCCACTTTAGTAGCGCTTTCAAGTTAGTGAGTGGCTGTGTGCAGCAGGAATTTTTAAAATCCTCATATTAATTCTTAGTACATTGCTAAAAGCCATGGTGATTGTTAGGGAGCACGGAAGACCTTGGCCGTACAGGGGATTCTCCAGACTGAGCAAACCGTCACAACAAAGAGCTACGAGTGAAAGGGGAAACATTCATAGAACCTCTCTTGACCTGATAATTAGCCGTCTACCTTTGTATACAAAAGAAAAAAAAACGCAGTCATGAATTAGAATGTATTTATTAGTTCACTGCTGTCTGTGCACATGACCTGTATATAATCTGGAGGTTTCTAAACCCAGTTCTTCTTTGGAATTTTAAAATTGTATATAAATGTCCTGGCCTAAGGGTGCTGACCTAGACTCCAGGTGTGTCTTGTACAGACCTGTTTCGTTGTTTCACTGTGTGTGTTCTTTATGGTCTTCCAGCACACTGAGTAGTGAGATGAATATTTGGATTCTAAGCCAGTAATTGCAGAAACTGTATCCATCTCTAGGACACAGATTAAAAACAAGTGACAGGCGCTTCCTTCCTGACTCCATCCCTGTGGAATTTCTGACCTCTGAGGTCAAAAAAGTCTCTGGACTAGCCGAGTTCAGAATCAGGCTAGCTCATTATGTAAATGAATGAAAAAAAGAAAAAAAAACTTTGTGAATTCACGTAAATAAACATAAACTGCTACGTATTCAGTGATTAATGTATGTTCTGTACTGTTATGCATTTTTTGTTTTTTTATATATAATTTCCCATGTCGTAAGTTATAGCTAGCTCTTTGTTTTGATTGTCTTGTTTAATGTTGATTCTCCTACTATGTGTTGTTTCTTACTGTTATCTGATTTGCATATTTTTCTGTATGTATATTTGCTTTTGCCTTGTGATCACATTTTGGTTAAAAGGGGTCTTATTTCTTAAATCTCTTATTTGTTTATCAAAAGTGTAAATAAATAAGTATATAACTGCTGATCTTTTTACCAGATGATTAAGAACTAGCTAGCTGCACAGGTAAAATGCTGACGCCTTTTTTTCTTTCGGTACCTGTAAACCTCTGCTTCAGTTATACTAAAACTCTTGTAGTAAGTTGAGAAACAGGACAGTTTTGAGAATAAAAGAGGATGGAACAAAAATGTAAACATGCACATAATTTGGGGAAAATGCATTTTATCTCCAAATTCTGACTGTTTTTTTTTTCTTTAGAAATCTAGTTAGACTGACTCCTGTTGAAAACTAATGGAGTGAGAAGGGGGTGCTCTGTACATATTCTTCTGCTTGTGCTATGTCTCTTACCTCATGTTAGACCTAAAAATACCAGCTTTTTAGTATGAACATAGTAAGCATTAAAAACAGCAGCATTTTGAGTTAGAGCTTTAATTCTGTCTAAGAAATGGTCTGTTTTTTCTCCCTTACTAAAGTGTCCAGTCACTGCCTCCCGTCTCTTTCCCAGCATAGGCCTCTCAGGCAGGCTTGTTCAGTATGATAATGTAGAAAGTTGAACTGGCCCCATTACTAAGCTCTGATGGTTGCATTGATAAGGGATTGATAATGGTGAAGATAGTGAGCAACTCGGTGACCAATAGCCTTGCCTCATCTCCTATTAACATTCCCAACCACTGATCCGCTCAGAGCTGCCTATCTCCTCTCCATTTCCACTCCTCCAGCAGATAAGGATGGAAATACTGACTTCATAGCTCACTGATTAAAGTGTCTGTATTTCTTGATAATGCCCAGATAAATTATGTTTTTCAAAGGTAGAGAATGAAGAGAATAAAAAAAACTTCAGTTCTTATTTCCTACTGATTCATTTAAAAAAGGCACTGTGTTGTGATTTTTTTTTTTTTTTTTTGCCGTTGACACAGATATCTGGGAAAAGTTACAGAGAGTTGCTTTGTTAGGGAATATATTATTTAGGAAGTGTTATTGAATATGTGTTAACTTTTTCCCACTCGGTCATTCAGAGCATGTTGACAATGTTTTTGCAAGCTCAGTTTCAGCAATAGCAGGCCTTTTAGGTAACTGTACTGTGGGTTACTGAAAGATGTATCTGTTATTCTTTTGTCTCCTTGAAAGCTGGACCAGAGCAGTTTAGGTAAATTTGTCTTGCACTGCATTTTGCTACCTGTTGATCTGAAGTGGTTAATTTGCCAAACCCATGACGCAGACTGTGGGAAGGATAAATCTAGTTTAGTTGGGATACTTGTGGTAGAGTAACATTCTCTTGGAACATGACAAGGCTGTGTTAAAAATTGTTAAGGTCTAACACTGTACATGTGAAATACTTTTGTGAGCTCTTAAGAGGATATGAGGTGAGTCTGCCCCTCTGAACATCCCAGAAAGAACCATCTTTCCAAATCCACGTGTTGCTAACACTGTCATGGTAATAGTACTTCAGAGGCTATTTCATAGCTAGCTGAATATTTATTTAATATCCCAGCATTACTTATTCCCTTAGAGCCATGTTGACTAAGCTATGTAGTGATGCTTTGCCCTTAAAAAAAAAAAATAAATAAAAAATAGCAATTTGTGTGTTGGACCAAAATGTGATGTTTTGCCCTTTAACAAAACTGATTGTTTTTAGCAATCAAATATTAGAAAAAAAGGAAAAGGAAGTTATGTACTCACCATAACTTTCCATCTGTGTTGTCCATTTTCATTCTTCCTCAATATATGGGTAGGGATCCGATCCCCGGGTCCAATACTGCTGCTTTTTACAACTCGTGGCGTACTACAAACTCTTGTGCTCCTCCCTTACCCATAGTGCTTCAGTCTACTTCCTTATCTCGGATCTTGTTTGCTGTTCTTTATTTGTAAACAATACTATGTGATGCCCCAACACTGACCCAGTAATCAAGGAGCCTCATTCCTCACCACTGGCAACAGTGGGGAATTGTGGCAATTTCCCTTAAGAGCACACAGAGACCACAGTCAGTCTAGGGCTGGTTTGTCCCTCTTTCTCCAGTTTTCCAAGGGTTCCATGCCAAGTCCTCCAACATTCTCTGTGTCCAACCAGTGATTTGTTTCCCTGCCCAAGTAGCTGACACACACACACTCTTGGAGATTTGTTTTACACACACACACACACACACACACACACACACACACACACACACACACACACACACACACACACACACACACACACACACACATCTGGTAAAGGCCTGCACAGGTTTACTAGCTATGCCCCCTTCTGCCCAGACTGTAAGGTAGATGTTCTTCATGTTTCACTGTTGCAGTCATCACATTTGGGTTATCTGCCTGCAGGTAGCCCTCAGTCAGCCCGAATACCAGAGACTTAGTATTTCTGCGTCGGTTGCTGTCGCTCCAGGACTGAAGTCAGGTCGTCAGGGGTATAAAAACAGGCAGCCATTACATCAGTCTTTCTTGCTGAGGAGCCCGAAGCAGAAGCAGTTCACACTAGTGCTGGTCAGCCGCTACCTGAGTTTTTTTTTCCGAATTGAATCATCCTGATGTCTTCTAAAGCTAAGTACCCATTGGGGAATTTTTTTTTTTTGCTCTAACCGATGTCAGAAAAAGTTAACAATTGTCGCACCTGTGGAAAGCAAATACCACACTGAGATTTCCATTCTAACTGCGGCCCCTGTTTAGGCCCAGACCATGACGTACCTCGCTGTCGGTTTTGTGCCTTGTTCAATGCCCGAACTATTAGTCGTCGAGCCCTTGTTGTTGCAAAATACATTCGCACGCGATCACCGTATTCTGAAATGGCTTTGGTAAGCCATCCGACTACCAGTCTTCTGAAAAAATGTAAGGATAAAGACAGAGACAGACCGCACAGGTCCAAAACTGCCGACAATGCTTTCATTAACTAGTCGCCAGTTCACCGGTACTCCAGTGAGGTGCTTTCGCAGCCCCTGATGACCACTTTGATGGATTCACAGGCCGCTACCGAGACCTGTTTGGTGTCCGGTATGCTGAGAGACTCTTCTTTGACTACGGAACCTGCGGATGTCTCTACCTTGGATAGTCCGGAGCCGCTGTGCAGGCTCCGGCTTCCAAGGAAGTTCTTCGCATTACCGATATTCGACATAAACTGACGACTTCTTTCGCGTCTTTAGTTCTCTCTAAAACTATCGAGTTTCTAAGGCCAAGAGTACGAGCTACGCCTAAAAAACGACGACCCAAACTTAAGCACCTGCTTCCTTGCCACAATCTCAAATGCTTAAAATGGCAGAAGACCTGATCATGCTGATTAGAGGAAGCCAGCCTTCCCTTGCTAAGAGAAAAGGAGACCTGTCCCAAGGAGCTTTAACTGACCAAGAGTCCAACGACTCTGAGGTTTCTGAATAAGAAGACATGCCTTTATCTGCTTATGAACATTCTGATGCAGAGGAATTCATTCCCTCTGCTTTCCCTCCAGAGGATTTTTCTTTTGGTGAAACTCTACATACTTTTAAGTGTGCATTTCCACTGGGAATGCCAGGATTATCCTCAGTCCAAAAAGAGACTCAAGAGAATTTTTAGATTTGCCATAACACAGAACTTTAGCTATCCCTCCTGTTCTGGATGTTGTGGATGATGTCTTTATGGAATCCAGTCTAATTCCTGATACTTTACCCCCTGCTCCAAGGAAACCAGACAAGTGCTACAGAGTCCCTGACTCTCACAAATTTAATTTCAAAAATCCTACTGTTGCAGAGGTCATTTCCCAAGGGCCTAAAGGTATAAAATCAACTACAGCTAAGAGTCCCACTCCTTCGGACAAGGTTTCCCAAGCCTTAGACAGATGGGGTAAAAAAGTATACAGCTCTGCAACTCTCACCATTAGGGCATTGAATTGCCAGTTTCACATGCTAAAATACCAGCAAAAATTATCTACCCTTACAGACTGTGCAGAAAATAAAGAATTGCAGGAGCTTATGCATTCTGCAAGCCAAGTCAGCAAGCATACCTTGCAATGTGGGTTTGACGCCCTAGAAGCATCTTGCAGGGCAGCAGTCACTGGTTCTGTACTGAGAAGGCATGCTTGGCTTAAGGAGCCGACCTTGCCAGACCACATCAAATCAAAACTACTAGACGCTCATTTGAACAAGGATAATCTGTTTGGCACCAAAGCAGAAGAGGTTCTAAAAAGATGGAAGAAAAAGCCTAGTCTATGCAGACAATCAAAGATTTTTTTGCAAGTGCAGCCTCCAAGATTCAGCAGGCATTGTCCCTCGAAACATTGGTCCTTTCCAGCCCCCTCAAGGCAATCTCAAACTAGACCCAGGGGAAGCAGACCCCCCCAGATTACAGTCTCAGGTTATGCAGAGATCTAAGCAATGGAGTATATCCACTTCTAAAACAGGGAGTGCTAAGCCACCCCCTTACGGAAAGAATTCACAATGACTTCTCAACTCCACTCCTCACCTCTGCCCAACTGTTCGTGCCCCTAGGAGAAAAACTTGCCCACCATGCAAAAAACTGGACCTCCATCACCAAAGACCGATGGGTCCTCAACATTGTATCCCAGTGGTACAAATTTTACTTCCACACACTGCCAACTCCAAAAGGGTTCCCAGGCCTTCCACCAAACCAGTGGGCAGAGGCACAAAACCAAGTTTGATCCCTGCTCTCCATAAGGGCAATTCAACCTGTTCCTGCAGAACAGATAGGTCAAGGGTTTTAGTCCAGAATTTTTCTGGTACTAGAAAAGAGTGCACTTGGCACCCAATCCTAGATCTTTCCATTCTAAACACCTTCCTGGTGGTAACAAAATTCAAAATGCTCACCCTTCAGCAGCTTCTTCCTGTGCTGTCCAAAGATGCCTGGTTAGCCACCCTAGACCTAAAAGAAGCCTGTCTGCACATCCCTGTCAGGGACTCATGCAGGAAATATCTACGTTTCAGGGCAGGATCTATGCATTATCAGTTCTCTGCACTTCCCTTTGGCTTATCCACTGCTCCCAGAGTCTTCACAAAATGCCTGGCTCCAGCCATTGCCTATTGCAGATAGAGCAAATTTCAGATATACCCTTACTTGGACGATTGCTTTATTCAGGCAGGCAGCCAGGAAAAGCTGTTGCAGCACCTGGCAATTGTAAAGAACCTTCTAACCTCCCTGGGGTACACTATCAATGAAAATAAATCAAAACTAGTACCCAGTCAAAAGATTGTATTCCTGGGAGCAAGCTTGGACACAGCATCCCCATTGCCATTCCTTACTTCAGAAAAACAAGCCTGGCTAAGTTGCTCAAATGGCCACCCAAACCCAGCTATCCGCAAGGAAAATCCTGCAGGCTGTAGGGTTCATGGCCTATTGCATTCTACTAATTCCATATGCCAGACTGCATTTGAGAAAACTTCAATGGTACTTAAAAAGTCTTTGTTGCCAACATTCTCAGGACCTGGAAACCATCATACCTATCATATCTTGTCTAAGGACAGAATTTCTTTGGTGGGCAGCAGCATGCAACCACAATACGGGACTTCCCTTTACGCAACCCCACGCTGCCCAGACCCTAACCACAGACGCATCAGACTATGCATGGGAGGGCTCATCTGGAAAGCAAGTGCATTCAGGGGCACTGGAGCCCAAATCAAATTCATCTGCACATCAACCAAAAAGAGATGCTTGCTGTTCAGCACACTGTGACAGCTTTCAGATCCCTACTCTCACCAGGACCCCTGCTAATAAAAACAGACAACACCACAGTGATGTGGTACATCATCAAGCAGGGGGGAACCCACTTCTACCCAGTCTGCAGGCTAGACACGTATATTCATCTGCAAGCTCAGTTCCTGCCAGGCAAACAAAACTCTCTGGCAGATGACTTAAGCAGAAATCTCCTAGACACACATGAGTGGCAATTAGACCCCAGCACTTTCAGCCTTCTAACCCAGAAATGGGAAACCCCTGAGGTGGACCTTTTTGCCTCCCCCTACAATCACCAGCTCAGCAAATTCTGCACCGGGACACCTCACAGCAGGGCCTGGAAAGTGGATGCCCTATCCTTCCAGTGGGTAAACCTCTCAGTCTGTGCATTTCCCCCTCTATCTCTTCTTACAAGAATATTACTCAAGATAAGACAGGACAGACCAAGGGCAATCCTGATTGCCCCAGACTGGCCACGCCAGCACTGGTACCCACTACTGTGCAGCCTGTCACCTGTGCCACCATGGCACCTACCCCAGATCCCAACCCTCCTCACTCAGCAGGAGGGACAGATCTTGCATCCGCAACTACAAACCCTGAACCTTGCGGCCTGGCTTATTCCTTGAATTTTCCCCCAGTGACCAGCCTAAGCAAGCAGGTGCTGTATGTCATTCTTGAAGCCAGAAGACCCAGTACAAGGAAATCCTATACTGATAAGTGGAAAAGGTATTGTTCTTAGATTCATTCTAAAGGAGCGGACACAGCACTGCCCTCCTTACTTATAATCCTGGATTACCTAGCAGATGTACTCCACAGAGGCCTATCCTTCTCTTCCGTTAAGATCCATGCCTCTGCCATCTCGGCTCATTAAAACACTGAGCCACTTCTATTCTCTCACCCTCTCATCAAACAGTTCCTGAGAGGGGCCAGTAACTTAAGGCCACCAAGGAGAGCCCCCACCCCTGCTTGGGACCTTAACTTTGTACTGGAAAAGCTCATGCTACCCCCCTTTGAGCCTGCAGCATCAGCAGAGTTAAAATTCCTCTCTTGGAAAACAGCCTTACTTTTGGCCATCACTTCAGCTAGAAGAGTATCTGAGTTACAAGCACTTATGGCTGTGGAACCCTTCATTATTTTTCATGCTGGCAGGGTATCCCTCAGGACTAACCCTACCTTTATGCCTAAAGTGGTGCCCAGTGTAGCTCTCAACCAATCTATCCATTTGCCAACTTTCTTCCCTAATCCTCAAAATAAAGGGGAAAGGATCCTGCACTCTTTAGATATGCACATACAGCTCAGATTCTACCTTGATAGGACTAAGCCCTTCAGGAAATCTGACCAGTTACTGGTCAGTTTTGCACCAGGGGCAGAGGGCAAGGCCATATCAAAACAGACCATTTCCAAATGGATAGCACACAGTATCCAATACTGTTACAAACACCATGGGAAACCAACCCCTCAGGGGGTCGAAATGCATTCAACTAGGGCAACTTCTACCTCTACAGTGTTCCTCAGGGGAGTCCCTACCAGGGACATTCTGGAAGCTGCTACCTGGAGTTCTGTTCACACCTTCACCAAGCATTACCACCTGCCTATCTTTTCCAAATCCAAGGCAGGTTTTGCAACAGCAGTCCTGCAGGGCATACTAGCAAGCCTCAACTCTTCTTGACTGCCTCCACCCATTCTTCAGCTTTGGGAATCAACCCAAGTGTGATTACTGCAACAGTGAAACAAAGAACATAGTACAGTTGTGTACACTTACCATAAATGTAGATGTTCAAGTGTATTCACTGTTGCAGTCCTGGTTTTCCACCCTCCAGCCCCCTTGTCTCTCTCTCTCTCTCTCTTGCTCTATCTCTAGTACTCACCCTTTACAGGGCTATTGGTATTTACATTTTACTGTTAGTGTATTGTTTCCACCATAACTTAGCTCCCTATCGGGGGGGCTCCTGAAATTTGGGGCAAGAAAAACTGATGTAATGGCATCAGTTGCCTGTTTTTATACCCCTGATGACCTGACATCAGTCCTGGAATGACAGCAACCGACGCAGAAGTACTAAGTCTCTGGTATTCGGGCCGACTGAGGGCTACCTGCAGGCAGATAACCCAAGTGTGATGACTGCAACAGTGAATACACTTGAACATCTAATTTACGGTAAGTGTACACAACTGTACTTTATCACTGCCACCAGAACCCCTTATCAGCTAAATTAAGGCCCTTAATAAAGGGCATCTAATGTTACTATTAATCCAAATGGTAGTTTGACCAAAAGCAAGGCTATTGGGAGTGGCCTGCACAGTGTCACCAAATAAATATTCAAGTACATTCAGAGCTTAAATATGTCATACAAATACCAGCCACAAAGATAGGTTTAAATATATTTAATAATAAATAATAAAAAAACAAAACAACACTAAATATGTCTTCACAGTGACATCAGAGTTCAATATCACAGGAAATATTTAAAACATTGGAGGACAGTCTCAAATAAATATAGAAAACATCTAAACTAATCTTTACTATATTCCTTACTGAATCTAAAATAATTTACTGTACCCTAGTTAACTTACTTACAGCAAGGCAACCAGCGGATGCTGCCAGGTCAAAGACAAAATACAAAATGCACAGTCACTCTCTGAGAGTTCTTAAATTAATATCAAATATTGCCGCTGGAGTACTTGCAGCATGTCATCACTTTTTGTCACCTGACTTTAATTCCCAACCTTAAACCCTCATTGTCAGAAACTGTTAGCATTGCATCTGCCTGTGAAAATGCATAGCCTTTAGATGTTTGCAACTGCTGGAAGACATAAAACAATAAAACACAATACAATGCAGAAAGCTCCCTAGTTTTAGACACCCTATCCCCTTGCTTCATTGAAACCATCTCTTTTATTACGTGGTTGTAAAACAATTTAATTTCAACTATTTTATTGAAGTTTTGCAAGTTAGCCTTCTGTGTGCCAGTTCCCACTGTTAATACATATGCATTTACACAATTACAATAGTTTATATGCATTTCTGTTCTTTTCCAGTAGGGTACACTGTGGATACATCTTTAAGCTCAGTACTGTACAAACCCTTTTCACACACACACATCTGTACCAGCTGTTTGATATACACATAACATACAGTTCTAATACATTTGTAACACAAGCTTATGAATCATGTTGACATTCACAACTGACATATGATTTACAAAATTCCAGATAACTGGACTGGCAGTATCTCCTTCTGTCACACTTCTGTATAATTCATATTAATATTCACAAATGCCATATAATTATTTACAAAATTCCAGCGAGCTGAGCTGGCAATATTTCCTTTTGTGACACCCTATATAAATGAGAAACCACTACCTGGAACACAAAAAGAGGAACATTGTCTACTCTGGTTTCCTCTCATTCTTCTAGAAGTAAAAAAACAGATAAAGGTAGGGGGATAGTGGGAAGGGAGTTGAGGAAGAATGAAAATGGACAACACAGATGGAATGTTATGGTGAATACATAACTTCCTTATCTGTTGTCAATTTTCATTAATTCCTCAACATGTGGGACAAAGCCCCCAGCTACCTGAAACCCTGAGTGAACTCTTAAGAAATGATGTTCCTGTGTACAGTTAAGCCAAAGGCTGCGCTTCTCCTAGAAAATCAACTTTGTAATACGTAATAAATGTATGAGGATTAGCCCAAGTGGCTGCAGCTCAAATATCATCCATGGAAAATTTGGACTGAAATACTGAAGAGGTTGCCATGGATCTGGTTGAATGAGCTCTTAAAGGTTTTGGTAAGGACAAACCCAGTTTATTACAGACAAAGGAAATGCAACCAGTTAACCACTTGACTAATGTTATTTTGGTAACAGGTTTACTCAGTCTTGAATCTGAAAAAGAGATAAATAACAGATCTGCTTCTCTGAATTTGTCAAGTTCTATGCAGATAGAAATGTAATTGTCTGTGAAGGTCCAATAAATACAAAATGTATTCCTCTTTATTGACCAAATTGGGTAACAAAACTGGGAGGTTTATGGATTGAATTTATGTAGGATCCTGATATCACCTTAGGAAGAAAGAATGGGTTGGTTCATAGAGAAACTCTGTCTTTATAGAAAATCAAATAAGGAGGTTTAGAGGATAAGGCTTACAGTTATGAAACTCTTCTAGCTGATGTAATAGCTACCAAAAATATTTCTTCCCAAGTTAAAAACTTTAGGTCACATTTATCAGCTGGTTCAAATGGTGATTGAGTTAAGGCTTGTAAGACTAGGTTCAAATCCCACGGTGGGGTAGGATCTTTAAAAGGGGTTTCAGTAAAAAGGTTCCTTTACTAAAAGCCTTACATAAGAATTATCAACTCCATTATGAAAATTTGAAATAGCAGACAAGTGTACTTTAACTGTTAAAGAACTAGCCCCTTCATTAAAAATAGTAGCCAAAATTTGATAAACTTAGGGACTTGTGCTGAAACAGGGTTGATGTTTTTCTGCTGAGCCCAAATAAGAAACTACTTTTACTTTTGTAAAATTTTCTAGTGGAAGTTTTGTGGGAAGACAATAGTATGTGATGTACGGGGAAGAGATCCTGGATTGTTTAGCTATCAAAAGAACTGGAGAAACCATTCAGTCAACTTTAGGTCCAAAATGTCCGGATGAGGCAGAAAATCTGGAATTGGATCCAGGATCCATGGAGGATCAATCAAGTGAGGCCATAGGAAGGGGAATAAAACTTGACGAGGCCAGTAAGGGGCAATGAGGATTACTGTGCTCTTCAACTGAGATGCTTTCTTTAGAAATTTGGGGGTCAGGGGAATTGGGGGTAGGCATAAAGGAGACCAGGGGGCCAGTCATGGAGAAGAGCATCTCTCGGTGACTCCTGTGATGGTGGATCAGGGCAAAAAACCTGCTGTACTTGTTGTTGAGGGGAGATGCAAATAGGTCGCAGCATGGATGGCCCCATTGAGAGAAAATCTTCTCTGCAGTTTCCTTGTTGAGAGACCACTCCTGAAACAATAGAATGGATCTGCTCAACTGGTCTGCTATCACGTTGGGTTTCCCCAGAATGTGTATTGCTATCGATTTGGATGAAATCTCCCATTACCACATACTCATAGCTTCTCGAGATAAAAGGTGAGGTCTGGTTCCTCCCTGTTTGTTGATGAACCAGACTAATGCCATATTATCTGTCTAAATTGCAATAGTCCCTGAAGGGAGAGAGCCTTGAAAGGCCTTCAGTGCTAGGAGGACTGTTGTCATTTCTAGGACATTGATGTGCATGTTGGCCTCTTCTGGGGGCCAAGTGCTTTGGACTTTCTTTCCCAAGAAATGCCCCCCCCTCCTCCAAATTGGGATGTGTCCATGGTCATTATGGCTTTGATCTGAGGAAGATGAGTGGACAGCCTTAAGAAACCTGATTGGAGAAGATGGAGCAAATCTACTACATGAAATGTCTTTTGCATGCCTGGGATATTTTGATCTAGGTGGAAAAAGGCTGGTACAGGATGGACCACTGAGTCACTAGGGTCCATTAAAGAATTGTCATATGGTATCTCACCAATGATACCAGAATTATGGCAGCAGACCTCAAACCTAACACCTATAGAATCAGTCAGGCTGAAAGTGATGAGTTTTGAATTATCTTTCTGACTTGAAATGTTATAGTTTGTACTCTTGTCAGAGGAAGGAAAGCTGTCATTGATACGGTGTCGAACAAGGCTCCTATGAATTCTAGGACTTGAATTGGTTCTAGTTGAGATGTGTTGAGATTAATAGTAATGCTTAGGTGAGGGCAAAATTGGGGAACATAATATATGGCTTTCTTTAGTAGATGCCTGGTCAGGGTGGTAATGAGCCAGTTGTCCAGGTAAGGAAACACTTGGAATCCGTGCAGTCTCAAGTGAGCTACTACCACTGCCATGCATTTTGTGAACGCCCCGGGATCTGTGGTGAGACCAAAAGGCAGTGCTCTGAATTGGTAATGACTGGCTCTCAGCCAAAAGCATTGATGTCTCCTGGATTGCCTGTTCATTTGTATATAATAGTACATATTGTGAAGATCTGTTGAGCACATACAGTCATCTTTGTGCAGGAAAGGCAAAATGTACTTAACCGTGACCATCCAGAACTTGGTATGTTGAACTGATTTCTTTACATTGCTGAGATCCAAAATCTGTCTCTGGTCCCTGATTTTCTTTGGCAGTAAAAAGAGCCTTGAGTAAGTTCTGGATTCTTTCTGCTGTGGGGGGACCACTTGGATGGCTGTTTTTGTTAGCAGCTTTTCTATTTCCAGGGCTGCTGCTTTCCTCTGACTGGGTGGAACATCAGGAATTTTGTTTACTGTTAAGGGAGAGTGAAGGAAAAAGGGAATTTTATAACCACTGGAAATAATCCTCTGCACCCATGTGTCTGTAGTAATGTTGAGCCAGGCTCCCTGGTGCATGGATAGACATCCCCCGACTGCCTCCAGAGGTGAACAGTCAGGCCTGCTTTCAGGAATGCTGGTAGGGCTTGTCAGAGGAATCTCTGGAGCCCTGGTTCTGCGGTCCTCCTCTGCTGCAAGTGCAGCATCTTCTGTTAGTCTCTACACAGATCATGGAACGGACCCTGGGACTTTCTGAACCACATCTTCTGACTACCTCGTTGATTCCTAAAGAAGATTATTTGAGGAAGCAAAAACCATACACCCACTGCAGAAATGGTCTTACCATCTTGCTCACACCTGAAGAGTGCGTCTTTCACTTTGCAGCCAAATAATGAACTTCCATCCAAAGGAGCATTGATGAAGGGTGATTTGAAGGTCTCTGCAAAATCACACAAGCGCATTCAGGCATGCCTCCTAATGGAAATGCCTGAACTTGCCGTCTTTGAGGTACCTTCAGCTGCATGCGAAATTAGCCTCATGGACAAGTTAGTAATAGACTGTAAGGTAGCTAACTGTAATACAGCGGAAGTCTGTGCCTCAGCAGTTACTGCTCCTGAGAGGGATTTGGAAAGTTCTTTAATCAAATCCCTCTGTAGTCTAGTAAAGTGTGCTAAATAGTTAAGTGGCCTAAGAGTAAAAGTTGCTGAAGTGTAGATACACTTCCCAAACCTGTCCATCACCCTAGACTCCCTGTTAGGGGGATGAACAGATGAAGTCTGTTCCATGAGTTTATTTTTCATGGCCATCGTCATGACTGTGGCATCTACTGGTACTCCATTGCTCCAAAACTCTTTCCCCTTGGGTAGTGCCAGGATCCTATCTGGTCTCTTGGGGATTGGCTCAATAGAGTCAGGTTCCATCCACACCTGGTAAGAGATCAACTCAAGGGTGGGAGGAGGCACCCAGGAAGTAGATGGGTCAGATGCCAAAGCCGCCAGGAATACTGATTTTTCTTGGGAAGGGTTATTGTAGACCAACCACCTGTTTGCTAGTGGCTCTCCAAAATGTCTCCAAAGGAGATGTCATCAGGTGGTGATCTTGTGGATCCTTCTTCATTGAAATCAGTATCTTTTGTGATTGATTCCTGAGGGGAGCCTTAAGGGTCTCCTTTTGCACTTTCTGTACCTAGGGACTTCCTCGATGGGGTGTTCAGATGGGAAGTATCAGAAGACATGAATACACCCTGTTGGGTGGTCTGGAGGAGTTGGGTTGGCTATCCTTGTGTGGTAGAATGTTGAGGCTCACAGCACAAGAGGGGTGTCTGAGGAGCAAGAAATTGTCTGAATTCTGGAAGAGAAAACTTCCTCTACCACCTCAAAGGCAGAATGCCCAGGGAGATGGTGGTCGACAGAGCTGAGAAGTCATGCTTCTGGACCATTCTCTCCTTTTGTCCCAAAGGCAGTCCATCTGAGGCAGTCGTAGTAGCGGAACTGTCCAACACCATCACTCCAAGGGGCAGATAAGGCAGCGACTGCTTCAGAGCAGACTCGAGCACCTCGGAGCCAAGAGTGAAGCTTCGGCTTCAAGAGTCATCTGGATCCAACAGCTTCAGAGCCAGTACACTCAGAGAAGTAACTGCATCTGAAGACGCCACCATCTTCAGATCTGAAACAAACAATCCCAAAAGACTCTGATTCAGAGGCTCCGAAACCAAAGGATGGATTGGAGAAGGAGCCAGGATCGGAGTAGTACTGGTGAAGGTCTCCAGACCCAAAGTGATGGAAGTCGGGTGAACTCCCATCTGAATTTGTGCCAAGAGAAACTTCCTCATCATTCTATTCACATCTGCCTCTGTAAGACTCCTGGAAAAGCAGGAAGAAGCTATGGAGGGAGATCTAAAAATGGTGAAGGTAGCTGAGAGGGGTCCGGTTCCAGAGAGGACGCATATCGGGTCAAGGGGTAATCGGATCTGAAGATTTGGACTTTGGATCAGACCGTTTGGAAACCTTCTTGGCCAGCTCCTTACTAGTATCCAAGGATGTAGTGGAGGAACTTGAAGGTTCAACAAGTTATTTCCTCGACTTTCTGGTCTACTTTGGAGAGTTGAGCTCCAGCCACTGGTTTGGAAAAACTAGTTTGCAGATGTCCCTTCAAAATCAGTTTGTTTTTCCTGTTTACTATAGCCCTGGGGTTAAAAAACTTGCAAATGTCACAAGGGACTTTTAAATGGGCAGGGCCCAGACAATATACACAAAAGTTGTGAGCATCAGATAAGGGAATCTCGTGCCCACACTGTTTGGACTTCTTAAAACCAGAACGTTTTTTTCAGCCATAATCAAAGAAAAAGGAAATAAGGCAAAGAATAAACTTTTTTGGTAGGAAGGGAAAAGAAAGGACTACCAACAATGGAAGTAAAGATTACCAGTAAAGCAGTAAAGAGGGATTAAAAACTGCTAGTAATGATACTAAATTGTGCTAAAAAAGGCATAGGGCTAAGGGGGATATAAAGAATATTAATTTAAGATAAAAAAGAATATTGTAAAGATAAAAGACTTAAATCTGGCAAAAACCTTACTGAAACACTTGAGAGCAGTAGTGACCTTGCCCATATGCGAAGGAAGCAAATGAGGTCTGAGGTAAAAGGGGACAGTAGCAGGGGAGGAACTTGAGAGTTTGTAGTAGGCCACGAGCTGCAAAAAGCGGCTGAGTCAGATCTGAGGATCTGATCCAAACCCACATTCTGAGGAATGAATCTAAATTAACCATATCAGATCAGAATTATTTGTATTCACGCTTTAGTTTCACCTGTAATAGAAATGTACTGTGGAAGATTTGTATTAGAATTTTGTTCATACTGATATACTGAAATGAATGAGCTTTAATAATTTATTAGTAAAACCATCCAAGTAGTATATCTGTTAAGTAGTTATATCTTCAGAGGATTTACTGTACAATAAAACTAAAGTCAATGTTTACGTTCCGGTTCCCTTTTTTTGTGTATATGACATACATTTCAAGCTCATTCATGCAGTTCATTTAAAACGGGGAAAATGATTATGAGCACATGAAGCTGGCAATGGATCTGTCACACCTGCTTATTTCAAAGCCTGTCGTGATACCAAGTACCATACTCCTCTTCTTTCACCTCCTCCTTTGTCAAATTGTCAGTCCTTGAAGTTTCATCCAGATGCTTTCCAGCCTACAGTGCTGTGCAGAAGTTCT